>NC_066560.1:1286039-1296039 GCF_024679095.1 Eriocheir sinensis
CAGACACAGCAGTAGCTGACTACTACTCAAACATATGCTCTGGACCATCACCTACTCAACTATCTTCACCTCCTTCCACCTCTAGATGGTTATATCCACCACGTGGTGGCAGAACGAAGATGGCAAGACGTCGGAGTTCATCAAGCGAAGATGAAAGCAACATGCGTCTCGTCCAAGAGTGACTCACCCACCCGCCCGTGGTCTCACTCCAGCCAGACAGACGCCTTCCCGCCGATCCTGTAGGTCACGTGTTATGCCACATTTCCTTTTTAGGTTTCCTGTTCAGAATTAGCAGCCTATTTTCCGACAAATTGTGTTCTTATAGCCTAGTCATACACTAGCATAAGAATGTAGTGTTATACAAAAGGAAACAATTGTTATGCCACATTTCCTTTTTGTTTCCCATTCGTAATTACTATTTTGAGACTAGTTGTGTTCTTATAGTGATACAATATCATAAGAATGTAGTGTTGTGCAAAAGAAAAACAATTGTTAGAGGAAGAGTTGAAAATAATTTCAGTGGTGAGGTTATGTCTGGCAGTTAAATGCCGGCGGGGCATTTAAGAAAAGGTAAGGAGGAAATTTCCATGTTATTTTCTTATGTGGAGATATTTTTGGGTTCATTAGGCCCAAATTTTTTTTTAACATTTTTCATGACCAGGGGGAGTACACACTGTAATCTAGGTAACCACGAAGGGGTTAAGCAAGTAATTGGGAAGCAACTAAACGAGGAAAAGGAAAATGTAGAAAAAGAGCTGGTCAAGGTCATAAACCCTCTCGCGCACGATGATGCATTTCACGTCATCAAGGGTAAAAGGTCCTGCCGCACGATGACGCGACACGCGTCATAAAAGTTTAAAAAAATTATTAAAAATTAAGTTTTCGGTGAAAGTGTGTCAAATTTGGGAGCGTCATTTGTTGGGATAAGTTTCTTAATGGTAACATATGGCAACCTTTCTAAGGAGCGTAGATGAGGAGCTTTGAGCGATTTTTAGTTGTTAGTCTACTCTGACGGGAGAGGAAAAAAATACAATTTTCTCGGTGTAACTCGGAAACTAATGTATGAGGATTTTGAGGATACTATAAGAATCCTCACTTAATTCTGCTTCGAAACATATATTCGGCTAAAAAAGTTGGCCCACAAAATTTTGAGTTAGCGAGTGGGGAAGAGTTGGTACTTATGATTTATGTATTGTCTACAATACTCTTTACGGAGACTTGAAACAAGTTTGTTTTGTTTATATATATATATATATATATATATATATATATATATATATATATATATATATATATATATATATATATTCTCCTCTTTTTATTTGCGCGTGTTCTAGTACAAATCTTTATGAAGCCATTGATACCAAATTTATTGGGGTACGAATAGTACGATATATCTGTGAAGGTAAAATACATCTGGGAATGTAGATTTTACGTTTTTTTTTTTTTTGGTTGCTGGGGATATGTGGTTGAATTGGGCAGCTATTGAATTGGCCAGTGGTGTGCAGTGGTGGAGATATTTGAGAAATGTTATAAAGGGGTTGCTGGGAAATGTTGCGGTCTGCCATGTATCGGTGCTTGCGTTTTCTCAAGTATCGTTAACGTTCGTTTTCTGCAACTTTGAAGGGGTAACTTATCATGTGATCAAAATAGCTAACATAGATATATATTAATTGGAGTATTACTGTTGGATCAGGAAAATTATATCATATGGTTAATATAAGTAATGTATAAAGGGCTCAATGTATATGTAAAAATACACAAAGACTATACCAACTTCTATATTATCTATAACAATATTGATGGCAGGATTGGTTACCCCTGTAAAGTTGTAGAGGGTGGGTGCTGGTGAAATTTGAGAGAACGTAAGCGTCGATGTGTGGTGGACTGCAGTGTTTCTCGGTACCTGTTTTCTAACAAATTTCTCAAATAATTATGTTACTGTGTACTGTTTGCCAACTCAACAGCCGCCTAATTTGATTGCATATCCTTAGCAATCAAAAAAGCGCAAAATCTGACCATGAATAAGAATTAATAAAGGTTTTTCAGTACATTTTATACCGTGAGAGCAGGTTGAGAGTGAACCAGATGACATACCGCAGTCATGACGTCATCGATGACGTTGCAGTGAGCTATCCTTATAGAGGGGTTGCACGTGACGTCATCATCAGCGACCAGCTGATCACTTCTCAGCTGCCCCGCAAAGGCCCGCCATTTTGGGAGGCACATACTCACCGCAATAGAACTCCTCAGCTTTTCCCCGCCATGTTACTGTGTTGGTGTTTGTGTTAGTGGCCCATCTATTTCTGTGTTGGTGCATGTGTTAGTGTCCATCTATTACTGTGTGGGTGGGTGTATTATTAGCCCATCTATTACTGTGTGGGTGGGTGTGTTAGTTGCCCATCTATTTCTGTGTTGGTGCGTGTGTTAGTGTCCATCTATTACTGTGTGGGTGGGTGTATTAGTAGCCCATCTATTACTGTGTGGGTGGGTGTGTTAGTTGCCCATCTATTACTGTGTGGGTGTGGGTGTTAGTGGCCCATCTATTACTGTGTGGGTGTGGGTGTTAGTGTCCATCTATACTGTGTGGGTGGGTGTGTTAGTGTCCATCTATTACTGTGTGGGTGGTTGTGTTAGTGTCCATCTATTACTGTGTGGGTGGGTGTGTTAGTGTCCATCTATTTCTGTGTGGGCGGGTGTGTTAGTGTCCATCTATTACTGTGTGGGTGTGGGTGTTAGTGTCCATCTATTACTGTGTGGGTGGGTGTGTTAGTGTCCATCTATTACTGTGTGGGTGGGTGTGTTAGTATCCATCTATTACTGTGTGGATGTGGGTGTTAGTGTCCATCTATTACTGTGTGAGTGTGTGTGGGTGGGTGTTAGTGTCCATCTATTACTGTGTGGGTGTGGGTGACTGGGTGTTAGTGTCCATCTATTACTGTGTGGGTGGGTGTGTTTGTGTCCATCTATTACTGTGTGGGTGGGTGTGTTTGTGTCCATCTATTACTGTGTGGGTGGGTGTGTTTGTGTCCATCTATTACTGTGTGGGTGTGTTTGTGTCCATCTATTACTGTGTGGGTGGGTGTGTTTGTGTCCATCTATTACTGTGTGGTTGTGGGTGTGTTAGTGTCCATCTATTACTGTGTGGGTGTGGGTGTTTGTGCCCATCTATTACTGTGTGGGTGGGTGTGTTTGTGTCCATCTATTACTGTGTGGGTGGGTGTGTTTGTGTCCATCTATTACTGTGTGGGTGGGTGTGTTAGTGTCCATCTATTACTGTGTGGGTGGGTGTGTTAGTGTCCATCTATTACTGTGTGGGTGGGTGTGTTAGTGTCCATCTATTAATGTGTGGGTGGGTGTGTTAGTGTCCATCTATTACTGTGTGGGTGGGTGTGTTAGTGTCCATCTATTACTGTGTGAGTGTGTGTGTGTGTTAGTGTCCATCTATTTCTGTGTGGGTGGGTGTGTTAGTGTCCATCTGTTACTGTGTGGGTGGGTGTGTTAGTGTCCATCTATTAATGTGTGGGTGGGTGTGTTAGTATCCATCTCTTACTGTGTGGGTGGGTGTGTTAGTGTCCATCTATTACTGTGTAAGTGTGTGTGTGTGTTGGTGTCCATCTATTACTGTGTGGGTGGGTGTGTTAGTATCCATCTCTTACTGTGTGGGTGGGTGTGTTAGTGTCCATCTATTACTGTGTGGGTGGGTGTGTTAGTGTCCATCTATTACTGTGTGGGTGTAGGTGACTGGGTGTTAGTGTCCATCTATTACTGTGTGGGTGTGGGTGTTAGTGTCCATCTATTACTGTGTGGGTGGGTGTGTTAGTGTCCATCTATTACTGTGTGGGTGGGTGTGTTAGTATCCATCTATTACTGTGTGGATGTGGGTGTTAGTGTCCATCTGTTACTGTGTGGGTGTGGGTGTTTGTGTCCATCTATTACTGTGTGGGTGGGTGTGTTAGTGGCCCATCTATTACTGTGTGGGTGGGTGTGTTAGTGTCCATCTATTACTGTGTGGGTGGGTGTGTTAGTGGCCCATCTATTACTGTGTGGGTGTGGGTGTTAGTGTCCATCTCTTACTGTGTGGGTGGGTGTTTTAGTGTCCATCTATTACTGTGTTTTAGTGGCCCATCTATTACTGTTACTGATAGGTGCTACACTGCCACTCAAGGTAGATAGACAGGGGCTGCCAAGTATAGGTCAGTGGGCTTTTTGCGAACCCCTTACGTTCTCATGTTCTTACTAAACACAGCCCGGGGATGCCCGGGATTAAATTAGTCGTATATTCATTGTTCTTATCATCAAATATATCTTAAAGTTTGATAATAAATGTATATACTGTATGTCCATCATCATTTGGCAGACTAATGGAAAGTTATATAACGAAGCCTAGCCTCACTGTCCAGATTATTTGCATATGCACTTAGATTGTGTCATGAAGACGGGAGGCACGGGCCAGCAATCATCAAGGGGCAGGGGCTCAGCTGATCGCTCTTGTCTCCCAAAATGGCTGACAGTTGTTTCTCCTAAAACAAAAGCGAAGCGGTGTGACGTCAGTGCAACCCCTCTATAGTATATAATCCTTGGTCACACCATAGTGCGAGGAATAGTGCTAATAGGCTTTTAGGCTTTATTAAAAGAACGGTAACCAACAAAAGTGCAGAGGTCATCCTCAGACTTTATTTAGCGTTAGTTAGGCCACACTTAGATTATGCTGTCCAGTTTTGGTGCCCACACTACAGAATGAACATCAACTTGCTAGAAACAGTTCAGAGGAGGATGACCAAGATGATTCAGGGACTGAGGAACCTCCCATATCAAGATAGGCTGAAACATCTCAACTTACATTCACTAGAAAGACGAAGAGTGCGGGTAGATCTGATAGAAATATTCAAATGGGTCAAGGGTTACAACAAAGGCGATATAAGTAAAGTACTTAGAATTAGCCAGCAGGATAGAACAAGCGGTAATTGATTTAAATTAGAAAAGTATAGATTTAGGAAGGAAAATAGGCAGGCATTGGTTTAATAATAGGGTGGTGGGGAAATGGAATAGACTCAGCAATCACATAGTGAGTGCAGACACGATAGCTTCTTTTAAGAGTAGACTTGATAGCTACATGGACGAGGATGACAGGTGGTAGTGGGGGGGAATCTGGAGCTGCCCTGTGTAGGTCATTTTTGGCCTTTTGCAATCTCCCTATGTTCTTAAATATTTACTGAACCCTTGAATAGTCCCATCGACCCCTGGGGGTCTATATTGATAAGCTTGGGAACCCTAGCACGAAGGAAAGGAAGGGGAGCGGTGATGAGAGATACAGAGGTAACTGAACTGGGTGGGAGGGATTGGCTCGAGGCCTAAGTATGTTAGGAAGAGGGAGAGGGTGGAGGGTTTGGATGGGGGGGTGACCTACATTGCGTCAGAGATATGTGGGCCATTGAGGAATGGGAGCTGAGAAGGAACATCACGTGATGGACTTATTATGCCCTCCACACCTGGCACACCTTGAGAGCGCTGCATGAGCGTCATTGTACGAGCTTGCCGGCCAATGGTGTATTGATGTTTTTACTCATTTATCCATACATGAAATAATGAAGAAAATATATTTTGATCAACTTAACTGTGGCACTGGGGATATTTTTCGACTGAATAAGACAGTTGCAACAGAAACAGTCAATAATCAACTCGTCCAAAATGTGTTTCATACTGAATGTGTGAATTAACACGTCCCTCTCATTGCTTTCTTCATTCGTCTTCGTAGCGAATACTTACAAAGATAGCTAAAATGAAAAATACGAAAAAAAATGAGGTAGGATGAATTCCTTTTCTTTTAAGAAATAGAGACAGAGAGATGATGGACCAGTAAAATAAAAGGCTTAATAAACTCGCTGCGGTACGTAATGAATAAAAAAAAATGCTTAAATCATCTTCTTTATAGTAGGTAGGTAGTCTGAGATGGCAACGCGCCAGCCATGATCAGCTGACTGGTAGGCGTGGTGACGTCATTGTAACTCGGCCAAGGAGCACCACACGCTGTCGAAAGGAGCTCCTGCACCCGCTCCCATTTTCTTTTCTTTTGATCCTGTCGAAGTAACTCTAGGTTTTGGATATCTGCTTGGCACAACAAAAAATCATAAAGGAAATTGAGCGCCAGCAGGTGCCACGCGACAGACGATTGTGAGAACGAACTTGGAAATTGACTCTTCGTCCTTGGCATCGATTGTAACGTAACGGAGAATGAGACATTCTCGTGGCCAGAAGAGGACTGACAGACAACATATAGGACTGCGATTCTCTCTCTCTCTCTCTCTCTCTCTCTCTCTCTCTCTCTCTCTCTCTCTCTCTCTTACATAAACGACTGTACATTGTCCCAGACAGAGTTTTCCTGATTCATACAGAGTTTTCCTGTTACATGAATCAGTCTTGCATGTTGATACTTTTACGATTATTTTATTGCTGTTTCATCAAGTTTATATGGGTCAAACACTACCTTATCTTATCTTGAGAGCAGGAGGCATGCACTGATAGTGTGTGTGTGTGTGTGTGTGTGTGTGTGTGTGACAAATATAGGTAGTCCCATGACCTACCTCAAGGGTCCAACCTTTGTTGTCCACCCTAAACCAGCGAGAGAGAGAGAGAGAGAGAGAGAGAGAGAGAGAGAGAGAGAGAGAGAGAGACGTTAATAAAAGTAATGGGGAACTCTAAGCTGAACTTTGGTTGAGGCCAGCTCTGTATCTGGTCCCCCATCGTGAAGGAGATAGAAATGCAATATTAATGAACATTTAGCAGAGAAGAAAGAAATGCTTACCTTGCTTTGATTCTTGCAATACTAACCCATTCTGCTGCAAATCTGGCTGCCGCAGTTTCTGCTCGCTAATGGTCTGCGACTTCACAGACGTAGACTTATTATAAATAGTCTGTTATTTTGTCTATGTGATGTCATCCTGTCATTGTGAGGGGGGCCTCTGTAAACACATCACCTCTTATATGGAAGTTTTGGGATTTTTAAGTCCCAACATTTTTTTCTAATCATGTTTTCGTTGTTTTGTAAATACATTGCAGGAGTGGGTGTGTGAAAACTGTGGGGGTTTGTTAGAGCCATCATTGCTGCCTGACGGTGGCAGCAAATTGTATGCAGGCCAGCAGCCGGAGTGTCTGGCGTGTGGACCTTCGGCTACTGTGCGTCAAGTGAGCCTTCCCTACGCATTGCGGTACCTGGTGGCTGAACTCACATGTGTAGGCATCAAGACGCAGTTGGGTCTGCGCTCCGCTGGGGAAGTCATTAATGGCAGGCGAGTGCAGCTCACAGCTCATGAGTCTCATGCAGAACAACCTGCCTAACACATGACACTCGATCAGCTCGTCAGGACTTACAAAGGAGAGCTGTCAAGTGCCTATATAGTGTAGAAGTATTTCATCCATCAGGAGAGTATCCAACGCTTGTTGTGCTGCGTTAAGATGAACTAGTAAGTGTTTATTTAGCGTCGGCTTACGATCTTAATTTGTTATGTCAAGGTATGCCTTAATTTAATAGGCTTGATAAATAAAACATAAGAAAGCTAACATCTTTGTTTATTATAATGATTCTAAATTCCTTATTTAAAATGTTAATGATTGAGCCCATCTGGGTGCAGTGAAATGATGAGATATACACAGATGATGGATAAACGTGGCTGAGACCTCACCCACCCTGAGTGTTATTATTGCTTCCTCCACCGTGTGCCACCGCGGGCCGAATCGAAGGGCGGCGTTGGGATTAGGGGAGGTGTCAGCCATGTCAGGTCTGGAGGAGTATGGACTTCACTTTGTGGAATCCTCGAGGTAGGCGATAAGGTCTGCCCTTTCATTCTTCTTCTTGAGTCCAGCGAAGACCATCTTTGTGCCTGGGATGTACTTCTTGGGATTAGTAAGGTAGACATCCAGGGTTTCAGGGCCCCACGTGATGCCCTTGGACTTGTTGGCGTCCGTGTACACATAACCGGACGCCTGCCCAGTCTGACGCCCAAAAATGCCATTGAGGTTAGGTCCTGTCTTGTGCTTGCCGCCTGCCTCGACTGTGTGGCACTGTGCGCACCTCTGCACAAAGATCTTCTTGCCCTTTTCGACGTCACCCATAATCTGACGAAAGGAATTTCATTGAAGCTTGAGTGAAAAATGACATTTAAAACTACTAATGTTGGACATGTGGACACCAAAAGCTGTAACCCCCAATTTTTGAGTAAACCCAAGAATACAGATTTACAGCACTGTTACTGGCTAATGAAGTAGATATAAAATTTTAAGTGAAGGATAATTTTAAGATTTATTACGGAATTTAATCACCATGTATATCTTTGTCACATACCAACCACAGTTCCGCTACCTATCATAAAACCTGCTAGTTCATGGTGGTACTTCACAATATCAACAACATTGTTAGAAAATAATCAACTCCTAGAACATATTATCTACATGGTAATGAAACTGCTTTATCAACTCAAATGTATCGATTTTGCCATGGTGAGTGGATGTGTACGTGTTTCCTCCCTCAGAGATAATTATGAAATATTTGTAAACTTAGCCATACATCAACAATCCATGATATATATATATATATATATATATATATATATATATATATATATATATATATATATATATATATATATATATATATATATATATATATATATATATATATATATATATATTCCTATCATTTCAAAAGTGTTATCATATAGTAACAACACAAGGATTAGCTATTCGCTACACACACAAACACACACACACACACACACACACACACACACTCCCCCACCCGACTTATATAGATAGATTGATAGATAGATGTGGAGAGAGAGAGAGAGAGAGAGAGAGAGAGAGAAACTGTTACATTTATAAATAAAAATTTGTCAAATGGAAGCCGGGAGGTGACAGCTGAGTGGTCAGCGTACGGGCGCGACGTCCAGGTGACCCAGGTTCGCGTCCCTCCCGCCGCTTCACGCCACTTTTTTTTTTTTTTTTTTTTTTTTTTTTTTGAGCTATGGAGACAGTGCAAGGGCGTAATGAAAAAAAAAAAAAAGCCCGCTACTTACTGCTCCAGAACAGAGGTTAAAGGAGTGTTCGAAATCAGAGGTCAATTTCGGGAGGAGAGGTGTCCTGATACCCTCCTCTTGAAAGAGTTCAAGTCAGGAGGAAATACAGATGAAGGAAGATTGCTCCAGAGTTTACCAGCGTGAGGGATGAAAGAGTGAAGATGCTGGTTAACTTGCATAAGGGGTTTGGACAGTATAGGGATGAGCATGAGTAGCAAGTCTTGTGCAGCGGGGCCGCGGGAGGGGGGGAGGCATGCAGTTAGCAAATTCAGAAGAGCAGTCAGCATGAAAATATCGATAGAAGATAGAAAGAGAGGCAACATCGCGGCGGAATTTAAGAGGTAGAAGACTATCAGTATGAGGAGGAGAGCTGATGAGACGAAGACCCTTAGCCTCCACTCTGTCCAGAAGAGCTGTGTGAGTGGAGCACGATTCCGGGCAGAAATGTAAAGTTCATAATTAGCATTAGTTTGAAGGCTCTGGTACCTTTTGTGAGCTGCCTTTCTATCATTGACAGCACGAGAACAAGCGTGATTAAACCAAGGCTCTTTAGCGTGAGGAGTAGAGAAAGAACGAGGAATGTATGCCTCCATTCCAGAGACAATCACCTCTGTGATGCGCTGAGCACACACAGAGGGGTCTCTATCCTGGAAGCAATAATCATTCCACGGGAAATCGGAAAAGTACATCCTGCAAAATGCCAGAAGCATCGCCTCTTCGGTGGGTCCAGAGGGTGTACAGGAGCGATGCGGTCCTGAAGACCACCTATCAGTCCGGACATTAGATTTTCCCTAAAAGAGGATCAATGATAAGCTGTGGGGGACAGTATGAGCCAAGGAAGATGACGTCACAAATGCTTGTACCAAAACGGGTTGGGGACCCACCAAGGGAGTCTACCGGCGCCGCAGGGGGAACGTAAAATATATACC
>NC_066560.1:1301039-1329259 GCF_024679095.1 Eriocheir sinensis
AGCCACCGCCTAACCAACTAAGCAAAAGATTTAATGTTTTCGCTTTCCAAGGTCATAATTGGTAATTGAGAACTGTCTAGCTAAGATCATGGACACTGTCCCAGCTCTGCAGTGCATGAGAAGTTGCACTCTTACAATTACTACCCTGCATTGGCTAAAGAAACAGGGGAATACTGGAAAAGATTCACACAACTACTATTCCAATTTCGACTCCATAACTTTCCTTTTTTTCTTTCTTTTTTTAATATGAAATCTCAAGACCTTCCAATAATAGTTATTCTCACTTTCCCTTAATTTATTGCTAATTCTAAAATACATGTAATACTGTACCTTATAATCTTACGGATATGTAATCAAAATAAAATATCGGTATTGGTATCAACCATTTGTTTAGTAACGGAGTATCGGTATAGGTATCGGCTGAAAAGTGAGTATCGGCACCCGCTGAAAAGTGAGTATAGGCACCCGCTGAAAAGTGAGTATCGGCACCCGCTGAAAAGTGAGTATCGGCACCCGCTGAAAAGTGAGTATCGGCACCCGGTGGAAAGTGAGTATCGGCACCCGCTGGAAAGTGAGTATCGGCACCCGCTGAAAAATGAGTATCGGCACCCGGTGGAAAGTGAGTATCGGCACCCGCTGAAAAATGAGTATCGGCACCCGCTGGAAAGTGAGTATCGGCACCCGCTGAAAAATGAGTATCGGCACCCGCTGAAAAATGAGTATCGGCACCCGGTGGAAAGTGAGTATCGGCACCCGCTGGAAAGTGAGTATCGGCACCCGGTGGAAAGTGAGTATCGGCACCCGCTGAAAAATGAGTATCGGCACCCGCTGGAAAGTGAGTATCGGCACCCGCTGAAAAATGAGTATCGGCACCGCTGAAAATGAGTATCGGCACCCGGTGTAAAGTGAGTATCGGCACCCGCTGAAAAATGAGTATCGGCACCCGGTGGAAAGTGAGTATCGGCACCCGCTGAAAAATGAGTATCGGCACCCGCTGAAAATTGAGTATCGGCACCCGGTGGAAAGTGAGTATCGGCACCCGGTGGAAAGTGAGTATCGGCACCCGCTGAAAAGTGAGTATCAGTATCGGCCGACATCGTAGTGTCGACACTTTTTAATAAATATAATAAATATATATATATATATATATATATATATATATATATATATATATATATATATATATATATATATATATATATATATATATATATATATATATATATATATATATATATATATATATATATATATATATATATATATATATATATATATATATATATATATATATATATATATATATATATATATATATATATATATATATATATATATATATATATATATATATATATATATATATATATATAAGGTCACTGGGATACGAATATTCAAATAAAACACACACACTTGAGCACGGAAATAAATTGGCGAGATTTGTCAGGGACCGGGTAATCAGACATTTTTAGGTGCTAAAAACGTATCTAGATAGATTTTTTTTTTTCCACCTTTTCGACTATAAGAAAAAAAATGAGCTTATAATTAATTTCGCTTCCTCTTCGAAGCCTCCCCGAAATATTAACTGTACAAATGCAAACACTTTATGTATATTCTGTACGATCCGTTCATAGTATATATTCGCTGAAATATTGCATCATTATGATCCCTTTGGCTTTTTTTTCTTTTCTTTTTTTCTTTTTTGGTTAAACAGCTTTAGATTTGACAACATAATTACATAATATTTAATACCGCCCCGAGTATGTTTCATATATCGTGTAAGCGGTAAGGTATAATGCACTGAACAGTAATGAAGAGTTCCCGGTTATTTCTAACGGTACGTGCAGATTATGAGTAACTCGTAGTATTTTTTTATCGATGCACACAATTTAATCCTTCCGAAATGCGTTATTAACACTGCATTCCCCAGCAGCACTGAAACAATAAATTACTCACGGCTTGGGAGCTGAACGTATGACGGTTCAGTAGAAACTTGCAAACTAGTGGCCGTCCGCTACGTGTGGGCTGCTTTATACACGGCGCCCGTGGCCAACTCGATGGTACTAAAAATAACCAGTTAGGCAACTCCCCGACATCATTTCGAAACACTACCATGTGTATGACGGGTAATTTATAGTTCATACTAGAATGGGATGGATTCTTAGGGTTAGTTTCCTTTAGCATTGTGTACTGAGAATTGCATCGATTGACGTCATTGTTTCATCTTTACTCCTTGCGCGTAACCAGTTCACCACCTTGCTCTTGCTCTTGCAGTACAGGTGACCCGTTGGAGAGTCAGGCCTCCACATCGGCACAACCTGTAAAAATAAAAACAAAACAAGCAGTATCCATTACAAATCATCCTATTTCCTATTTCTTACACACACCACATCTTTTCCAGAAAGCTTTTCATGGCTTCCATAATTCTCTCAAAGGAGCTCCCGTGGTCCCGTGGCAGAGTCTCCGCCTTGCGCTTCGGCGGGGTGCTAGAGTGTGGGTTCGAGACCTTTCCGGTGCCATGGGGGTGGAATACGAGATTGGGATGGCTCTGGCAGAGAGAGAGAGCACGAAAGTCGTAGTGTGCCTTCTCTCCTTCTTGCCTCTCAGATTTACTTGATTTTAAGCGTAAGGTGCAGTCAAAGTTATTGGAGGACTATATAATTATACTGAAGAGGCACCAAGTGACCTTGTCTGGTGACAGTGGTGAGTATGTAATGTGCTTCTGTATTATGACGGGGAGAGTGGCAGGCGACGCGAGACGCGTATGGGACCTGTAAGGTCGACCTTTGCCGCTATATTACCACCTTTAATGACTGTTTTGTGCTTGACAGTGGACATTGTAGAGTGGCTGAGTGACTATTGTATATTCAATGGAGCTGCTGAGTTGAATAAGAGCAGGTGATTTATTTTGAGAAACATTCATTGACGACGTAGGCTCACGTGGCCGTAGCCTATTCATGTTATCCGTATGATATTTTCTAACCACAAATTCCAAATTTCTGAAAATTATGATTGATAGACTTCATTTTTTGTTTATGTCTTACTTTATTTTTCCTATAGCGTGTGTTGGGGCTCCCGTGGTCCCGTGGTAGAGTCTCGGCCTTGCGCTTCGGCGGGTTGCTGGGGCGTGGGTTCGAGACCTATCCCGTGCCATGGGGGTGGAAAGGTGGGCACTTTCCGACACCCTCAGCCCCGTTGTTGGGCCTCCTCCTTGAAAGAATTGGGTATATCTCTTCCAGCCGTCTGGGGGGTTGCGCGGCATGCACCGCACCGCCTTCCTCCATTGGGGTATATCCCCAACGAAAAAAAACAAAAACAAAAAAATCTCATTTGCTTCAGCACTCAGTCCCAGCAGCAGCAGCATCCATTCCCTCTCCGTTCTTCCAATCCTCCCATTCACATCCCAGCCCATCTCACTCAGTGCCACCCTCATCATCTCCGTCCTTTCTCTCCGGTACCTCCCACACGCCAGTGTCACATGCGCCACCGTTTCATCCACACCCGTGACACATCTGGCACACCTCTTCGAGGATGATAGAGTGCACACTATATAGTTCAACCAGGCAGCTTAAAGGCAGAAAACACGGGAAACAAACAACAACAACAACAAAAAGCCTGCTAAGCGTTTTTCCATCAAAAAAGAAGTCAGTACGAGTGATAGACCAGGAGAGGATAATTTCAGACGGAGAGGTGTCTTGATACTCCCGTTTTGATAGAGTTCCGAGTAAGGAGGAAATACAGACGAAGGAAGGCTATTCCAGAGTTAATTTTTAACCAGCAAAAGGGATGAACGAGTGAAGATAATGGTTAACTCTTGCATGAGGGATATTGAAAGAAAATAAAAAGAGAGGCAATAATGCTGCAGAGTTTAAAGCCCCGTTCACACCTTGGAGGAAGAATGGAAGGAGAGGGCATGACGTCACAGAAGTGAAGCAGTCTTGGCCTTGGCTTCGCTCCGCCCCTCCCTCAAGTCCACCCATAACATTGCCCGTCTGGCCGGACGCGCGACACTCACACACCTCAACATTTTGCCTACATACCGGCTTGCTCTGCCTTTTGTTGCGCCCACAGAGGCGGGGATGACATCACAAGGTTTCATCGGTAAGACAAAATTATATTTGTGGTGAAACATTATATAGGAGGCGAGAAAACTTAGCTTGAAAAAGAGCGTCACAAAAGAATGCGAATGATTCCTTGGTGGAAATTTCAAGGAAATCATCTGTAATTCATCTCCCATGGCTTTTACACATAAACAGGTCACATTACTGGAATGTAGAGGTCTTTAGGTACTATCAGAAGTACAATGAACACACTGTTATTTTGCAAAACATGTAAAATAAGAGTGTAAACCTGGGCAAGTTACCGAGTCGATCCAACCCACGGGCACTTATTTGCCTGACAACGTTAATTCTCATTCTCTCATTCTTATTCCCTCTCATTCATATTTTCTAATTCTCACTTTCTCTTTCTCATTCTCTCATTCTCATTCTCATTCCCTCTCTCATTATCATTCTCATTCTCTCTCTCATTATCATTCTCATTCCCTCTCTCATTATCATTCTCATTCCCTCTCTCATTATCATTCTCATTCCCTCTCATTATCATTCTCTTTCCCTCTCTCATTATCATTCTCATTCCCTCTCTCATTATCATTCTCATTCCCTCTCTCATTATCATTCTCATTCCCTCTCTCATTATCATTATCATTCCCTCATTATCATTCTCATTCCCTCTCTCATTATCATTCTCATTCCCTCTCATTATCATTCTCATTCCCTCTCTCATTATCATTCTCATTCCCTCTCTCATTATCATTCTCATTCCCTCTCTCATTATCATTCTCATTCCCTCTCTCATTATCATTCTCATTCCCTCTCTCATTATCATTCTCATTCCCTCTCTCATTATCATTCTCATTCCCTCTCTCATTATCATTCTCATTCCCTCTCATTATCATTCTCATTCCCTCTCTCATTATCATTCTCATTCCCTCTCTCATTATCATTCTCTTTCCCTCTCTCATTATCATTCTCATTCCCTCTCTCATTATCATTCTCTTTCCCTCTCATTATCATTCTCTTTCCCTCTCTCATTATCATTCTCATTCTCTCTCTCATTATCATTCTCTTTCCCTCTCTCATTATCATTCTCATTCTCTCTCTCCATTATCATTCTCATTCCTCTCATTATCATTCTCATTCTCTCTCATTATCATTCTCATTCTCTCTCATTCTCATTCTCAGTCTCTCTCTCCTTCTCATTCTCCTTCTCTCTCTCTCATTATCATTCTCATTCTCTCTCTCATTATCATTCTCATTCTCTCTCTCATTATCATTCTCATTCTCTCTCTCATTATCATTCTCATTCCCTCTCTCATTATCATTCTCATTCTCTCTCTCATTATCATTCTCATTCTCTCTCTCATTATCATTCTCATTCCCTCTCTCATTATCATTCTCATTCTCTCTCTCATTATCATTCTCATTCTCTCTCTCATTATCATTCTCATTCCCTCTCATTATCATTCTCTAATTCTCACTCTCTCATTCCCTCTCATTATCATTCTCATTCCCTCTCATTATCATTATCATTCCCTCTCTCATTATCATTCTCATTCCCTCTCTCATTATCATTCTCATTCCCTCTCATTATCATTCTCATTCCCTCTCATTATCATTCTCATTCCCTCTCATTCTGTCATTCTCATTCCCTCTCTCATTCTGTCATTCTCATTCCCTCTCTCATTCTGTCATTCTCATTCCCTCTCTCATTCTGTCATTCTCATTCCCTCTCTCATTCTGTCATTCTTATTCCCTCTCTCATTCTCATTCCCTCTCATTATCATTCTCATTCCCTCTCATTATCATTCTCATTCCCTCTCTCATTATCATTCTCTTTCCCTCTCATTATCATTCTCTTTCCCTCTCTCATTATCATTCTCATTCTCTCTCTCATTATCATTCTCTTTCCCTCTCTCATTATCATTCTCATTCTCTCTCTCATTATCATTCTCATTCCCTCTCATTATAATTCTCATTCCCTCTCTCATTATCATTCTCATTCTCTCTCATTATCATTCTCATTCGCTCTCATTATCATTGTCATTCTCTCTCTCATTATCATTCTCATTCTCTCTCTCATTATCATTCTCATTCCCTCTCTCATTATCATTCTCATTCCCTCTCATTATCATTCTCATTCTCTCTCTCATTATCATTCTCATTCTCTCTCTCATTATCATTCTCATTCTCTCTCTCATTATCATTCTCATTCTCTCTCTCATTATCATTCTCATTCTCTCTCTCATTATCATTCTCATTCTCTCTCTCATTATCATTCTCATTCTCTCTCTCATTATCATTCTCATTCTCTCTCTCATTATCATTCTCATTCCCTCTCATTATCATTCTCATTCCCTCTCTCATTATCATTCTCATTCTCTCTCTCATTATCATTCTCATTCTCTCTCTCATTATCATTCTCATTCTCTCTCTCATTATCATTCTCATTCCCTCTCTCATTATCATTCTCATTCTCTCTCTCATTCTCATTCTCATTCTCTCTCATTATCATTCATTCCCTCTCTCATTATCATTCTCATTACCTCTCATTCTCATTATCATTCCCTCTCTCATTATCATTCTCATTCTCTCTCATTATCATTCTCATTCCTCTCATTATCATTCTCATTCTCTCTCATTCTCATTCTCATTCCCTCTCTCATTATCATTCTCATTCCCTCTCATTATCATTCTCATTCTCTCTCTCATTATCATTCTCATTCTCTCTCTCATTATCATTCTCATTCCCTCTCTCATTATCATTCTCATTCTCTCTCTCATTATCATTCTCATTCTCTCTCTCATTATCATTCTCATTCTCTCTCTCATTATCATTATCATTCCCTCTCTCATTATCATTCTCATTCTCTCTCTCATTATCATTCTCTTTCTCTCTCTCATTATCATTCTCATTCTCTCTCTCATTATCATTCTCATTCCCTCTCTCATTATCATTCTCAGTCCCTCTCATTATCATTCTCATTCCCTCTCATTATCATTCTCATTCCCTCTCTCATTATCATTCTCATTCCCTCTCTCATTATCATTCTCATTCCCTCTCTCATTATCATTCTCATTCCCTCTCATTATCATTCTCATTCCCTCTCTCATTATCATTCTCATTCCCTCTCTCATTATCATTCTCATTCTCTCTCATTATCATTCTCATTCTCTCTCTCATTATCATTCTCATTCTCTCTCATTATCATTCTCATTCTCTCTCTCATTATCATTCTCATTCCCTCTCTCATTATCATTCTCATTCTCTCTCTCATTATCATTCTCATTCTCTCTCTCATTATCATTCTCATTCTCTCTCTCATTATCATTCTCATTCTCTCATTATCATTCTCATTCTCTCTCTCATTATCATTCTCATTCTCTCTCTCATTATCATTCTCATTCCCTCTCTCATTATCATTCTCATTCCCTCTCTCATTATCATTCTCATTCCCTCTCATTATCATTCTCATTCCCTCTCTCATTATCATTCTCATTCCCTCTCATTATCATTCTCATTCCCTCTCATTATCATTCTCATTCCCTCTCTCATTATCATTCTCATTCCCTCTCTCATTATCATTCTCATTCTCTCTCTCATTATCATTCTCATTCTCTCTCATTATCATTCTCATTCCCTCTCTCATTATCATTCTTATTCCCTCTCTCATTATCATTATCTCATTCTCATTCTCTCTCATTCTCACGTTCATTCTCTCGTTCTCATTCTCTCTCTCATTTTCATTATCTCTCTCTCTCACTCTCTCTCTCTCTCTCTCTCTCTCTCTCTCTCTCTCTCTCTCTCTCTCTCTCTCTCTCTCTCTCTCTCTCTCTCTCTCTCTCTCTCTCTCTCTCTCTCTCTCTCTCTCTCTCTCTCTCTCTCTCTCTCTCTCTCTCTCTCTCTCTCTCATTATCTCTCTCTCTCTCTCTCTCTCTCTCTCTCTCTCTCTCTCTCTCTCTCTCTCTCTCTCTCTCTCTCTCTCTCTCTCTCTCTCTCTCTCTCTCATTCTCTCCCTCTCTCTCTCTCTCTCTCTCTCTCTCTCTCTCTCTCTCTCTCTCTCTCTCTCTCTCTCTCTCTCTCTCTCTCTCTCTCTCTCTCTCTCTCTCTCTCTCTCTCTCTTACAGGAGTTATCTTCTATTATTTATTCCACTCTTGTAAGTCTTTTTTTTTTCATCTCTGGTGATCAAGACATCACCACTCCACAACCATTTCTCTCCTTAAAAACATGTAACCAACCCCTCTCAGTAATTGGTGCCTGATCTGTATGTTGCATTTTCTCCATTTACTGGTCAATAATAATATACCTTTAACAATGACATGCATGATTGTGTAACAGGGTTGGTTGACCGAGTCAAATATAGACTATTATTTGCGCATGGGTAAGAATTTATCTTTCCTGTCCCAATACTTAATTCCTTCTGTTTTCTCGTTGTGAGCTTTGATCACATCTGAGACGCTCTATACATTGAAGGCTGTACATCCTTCTACGTTAAAAGTGAGGTCATGGCCAATATATAATGAATACTATACAGAGGAAGTGTGAGGGATCAAGGCGGGTGTGGAACATTTTATCTCATCTTCTACGGAATAAAGACATGGAAATGCTGGTGTTTTTTTTTTCTTTTTTTCTATGAAATAAGGCAGACAATGATATTGAGAGAGGGAATGAGAATGAGAGAGAATGAGAAAGAGAGAGAGTGAGAATTAGAGAATAAGAATGAGAGGGAGGGAGAATAAGAGAATAAGAATGAGAGAATGAGAATTAACGTTGTCAGGCAAATGAGTGCCCGTGGGTTGAATCGATTCGGTAACTTGCCCAGGTTTACACTCTTATTTTACATGTTTTGCAAAATAACTGTGTGTTCATTGTACTTCTGATAGTACCTAAAGACCTCTACATTCCAGTAATGTGACCTGTTTGTGTGTAAAAGCCATGGGAGATGAATTACAGATGATTTCCTTGAAATTTCCACCAAGGACTCATTCGCATTCTTTTGTGACGCTCTTTTTCAAGCTCAGTTTTCTCACCTCCTATATAATGTTTCACCACATATATAATTTTGTCTTCCCGATGAAACCTTATGCTGCCATCCCCGCCTCTGTGGGCGCAACAAAAGGCAGAGCAAGCCGGTATGAAGGCAAAATGTTGAGGTGTGTGATTGTCGCGCGTCCGGCCACCCGAGCAATGTTATGGGTGGACTTGCTCACCGGCTAGGGCCCAGGGCCGGATTTGCCAATAGGCAACATAGGCCATTGGCCTAGGGCCCACTGGTAACTGAGGGCCCACTGGGGTCCTGGGGACTTAAGTTGTGGTGGCCCAATGGTCGAGAGAGAGAGAGAGAGAGAGAGAGAGAGAGAGAGAGAGAGAGAGAGAGAGAGAGAGAATAATGTTCGTTAACCTTCAGCACCTTGACCAAAAAACTGTCAGGGAGAGAGGTCTTTTTCTACTCTATCTAGGGTAAAAAATCACGTAAGATCAACTATGGGACAGACCAGACTAAACTCACTTTCACTACTATGCATTGAATCTGACCTCTTACAATCCCTTGACACAAACAGTATCATTGACAAATTTGCCTTGGAAAAAAGCAGAAAAAAGTCATTCTGAACTGCACATAGTTGTGCTTAAAATTTTATTTTTCTTCATTTTCGTTTCAGTGTGCAACATGTATGTAGGCCTACTACATATGGAACCTGATTCACTTTGATGTACTTTTGATGTACTTGATATAGAACTTCATTTACTTTAATCAGATACAGCTATGATGCACCTGATATGGAACTAATTTTTATTAGAAACTATTAATGTGTTATGTTTTACTGTAATTCTTAGTGTAAAATGCATTATGGTTCAGTTTAACTGTATTTTTTCCATTATACCTCTGTTTAAGAACAGGTTCTGCACAAAATAAAAATTATATATATATATATATATATATATATATATATATATATATATATATATATATATATATATATATATATATTGGCGAGGGGGGGGCCCCCTGATGAGATTTGGCCTAGGGCCCACAAGCAAGTAAATCCGGCCCTGGGCTAGGCTCCGCCCACCCCTAACCCCCATGTTTCACCTCGCAGTGAAGAGCGGCGCCCGCTGAGGGTCACTCCATTTATTCTTCCTCCAAGGTTCACACTGTGCCGACTCTGGGCCATGACAACCCACGACTCTAGGGTACACGAGGTCTTGGGTGTTGATGTGAAAGGGTCGGGCATGTCTTAAAAGAGGTCTTGAGACTGTTGCCGAATGCTGCGCCCACGGCCAACAGAATAGAACGGTCCACCTGTGCGCATCATTGTGACGTCAGGAGGTGACGTCAGCGGAAGTCGTCGAGAGAAAACGGATAATTTTGTAGCGTAAACTATTCTCTCTCTCTCTCTCTCATATATATATATATATATATATATATATATATATATATATATATATATATATATATCAGGATATATATTATTACTACTACTACACTAATTACTTTATCATTATTATTATTATCATTAGTAGTAGTACAATTACTATAATTACTAGTAATATTATAATTATTACTGTTATTATTACTATTATTACAATTTATCATTGTTGTTGCCATTATAATTATTTTTTTATGTACGTACTATTTGCTTTTCAATCTATATTCCCTGTCTCCACGAATGTTCCTATGAACGAAATAAAGGCATCATTATCATTATCATATATATCGTATACACTGTGTGTGTGTGTGTGTGTGTGTGTGTGTGTGTCTTATATATATATATATATATATATATATATATATATATATATATATATATATATATATATATATATATATATATATGTGTGTGTGTGTGTGTGTGTGTGTGTGTGTGTGTGTGTGATTAACCTTCTTATCCAAGTATTTTTTAACATATTCTTACTCGCCGCAATCATCCTCTATTGAACAGTTCACCTGTCCTCCCCTGACACCCTCTGTAACACCTTAACCACTTCTACCAAGTACCGACTTCTAGCCCATTAATTGTGTGACTGCTTCAGTTCCTTAATCCTAAATGCTTAAGTCACCCATCGAAATAAAAGAAAATGGAGCCTAAATGCTAAAGTCACCCCTGGAAATAAAAGAAAATGGAACAAAAGAGTTGCATCCCCACCAGTGGTCAGGCGAAGACTGGTGGGGTGGGACCGTGGGCGGGACTAAGTGATTTCCCGTGACGTCACTGCGCAGAAGAGAAGAATTCTGGTACGAGGTTGAAGAGACCTTGTATTCTCTTGGCCTTGGCTGCGCCGACGTCGTGACGGGAGTCGTCGTGAGGGTTAGCGCAAAAAAGTATTCCATGCTAAACTTTCACGACAAGAGTCGGCAAGAGTCTGGACCAACCCTCACTTCCGGTTGAGGTCTGAGGGAGGTCGGGGCCTCGGGGGCAGTCGACAAGAGTATTGGCTTGTCTTGAGACAGTCGTGACGACTGTCGGGGCCATTTTTCAAATTTTTCCCATTTCCTGTCGGCACAGTCGTCTGTGCCGACGGACTGTCGTGACGACAGTCTTCGCCTAATGAAGGACGTTCGTGATGACTGTCGGCTCAGAAATATTGGCTAACACTGCCGCCATCAAGAAATTTTTATTTTTATTTTGCAATCACAAGTACAATAACAATTTCTGGGCATGGTTACTTTTCACTGGCACAAACTTGGGAGCCGTACAGTATGCACGCACTCCTTTTGCCTCCATCTCTCTTGTGTTGAATGACACAACTAGGGTTGGAATGTGGAATGCAACATCTCACTTTCCAATACGGAACGGATCCATATTTAAAGGAACGGGTGGCAACCCTAAAATTTCTCGAGCATGCAATAAGTGACAACCGCAGCACGCTGCTGGTGGAGGCGAGAGGGAGGGGGGAGGGACGCTACGTCGCATATTTTACACGTATTTTAGGACGAACCTTTGACAAATTTTACGGACTGGTATTGTGATTAACCGAAAAATGCGCTCACTACAATTTTAAGATACTGAATTTTATCTGCTTGACCATTCAGATAACAAAATACCGTATGGAACAAATGCTGTACGGTTCCGTATTGGTTCAAAACGGAACGATACATTTCATTCTCGAATACAACTAGAGCAATTCCGTATTTTAAGGAACGGCAAGGCTACCACCAAGACAGTCGCGAAGACCGTCGGCCAACTCCTTGGCCGACGGTCTCCAGATTGTCAGACAATCTGGGAGACTGTTGTCAAGACCGTCTGCGACTGTCGGCCAATCGGTCGGCAGATTCGTGGTTGTTGTAGACATGGCGCCATTTCAAAAATTGACCGTTGAGACTTGTCTTGAAACTAGTTGGCAGCATGGTGCAGACATTCTGCCAACTAGTTGGCCGAATGTCCCAGATAGTCGGCAATCATGGTAGCCGACACCAAGACGCCAAAAAATTCTTGGAGTGTGGGAGCCGACTTGTCAAATGCAGAAGTCGCTGGGTTGTTGTGGCCCAGTCGGCACAGTGTGAACGGGGCTTAAGAGGGAGACGACTGTCAGCAGGGGTTGGGGGAGTTGATGAGACGCAGAGCATATAGCTAATAACTCCGCTCTATTCAAAAGGACTGTGTGTGTGTGTGTGTGTGTGTGTACTACTTCGATAATCATCTCCTGTGCGGGGCAGGAAGGTTTATATAGAGGTTTTGAAGTGACGTCACGAAATAGCGTCGTCTGCACCTTGTGCGTCGTCTGCAAACCCGCTAGTGGTCACCTCCCCAGCACAGTGAGCAGACGGACCACGTGTGCCCATCCCCAAGTTACTATCCGCTGGCAAATGGCAGGACCTTCAGCATCATTTGTGTTAAGTGATTACGCGAGATCGCTTGATAATGCTGCGAAGCTAAGATGCATCGAAAAAATCAGTGCTTTTGGAGGTATAGACCCTTATTTATTAGAGAAACACCCCGAGTCTGCTCCCCTGCTGTCCTCAAACGACCTGCCCAACATCGGTTACCATGATATATATAGCTATCTGGTGAACAGCAAGAGCAAGCTGTTTACAGGGCAGTCGCTCAAGGCCTACAAGAGCCTTGAGGCGTACAAGTATTTCATCGCCGGACACGTACAGAATGTGATGATGACTCCAGCTCCTGTACCTAACACCAAGCTCATCACAGCAAAGGTAAGCACATCACAAATCATACCTGTGTTATGGTTTATTTATTTGACTGTCTGGCTGGCTGGTGGGTAGACTGACTGACTGGGTAGCCTGTAGACTGGCTGACTGGTAGACTGGCTGTCTAGCTGGCTGGCTGTCTGGTTGACTGGTTGCCTGGTGGGTTGATTGACTGACTGATTGGTAAACTGAGTGTCTGTCTAACTGACCGACTGGTTGACTGAATGACTGACTGGGTGGTTGACTGGCTGATTGGTTGGTTGGCTGACTGTCTGGCTGGTCAGCTGAATGGCTGTCCCTCTGCCTGGCCGATCTCCTGTTGCTGACCAGTGATGCCCAGGTAGGCAGCACAGGCAGGCAAACAGGTGAGGGCAAGTGACGACAGTCGACAGGTGAGGGCAGGTGACGGCAAGTCACCTTACACTACGCACTCTTGGTACCTTCCCTGCGTACACTTATATACTCCACCCAGCACTGAACTCTGCCCCTCTGTGCATTTTGCCTCCACTGAATTTCCTTTCCTATTTTCTTCCCCTGTTTGAGCGCCGCCATGCGTGTTTACCTCCGCCAGCTCATGTAAATCCCGCTCCAGAGTAATCCCCCGCCACACAATAATGTTACGAATGTGCTGTATGTGAATGATTGTATGTGTAATGTGATGAAATTGTAGCATGATGCAATGTTAGCTCAGCATGGTGCAACTCTACTTGTTGGGACAAGAGAGACAGAGGGGAGCCCGGGGCCACCGGCCGCCGGGCAGGAAGTGCTGAGTCAGCAGTTGGGAGCAAGGGTGGCTGAGGAGGAGTTGTAGAGGACGCGTGTCTGGGCTTGAGAGAGTGTTCAGCTGTGTGCTCCGCTCGCGAGCTGTGTGCTTCCGGTGTGCGTGTCTGCCGTGCCCCTGTACTGTGCCTGATTAACTAACTGTTCTGTGCCCTTGAAAGTTGCTGTACTGTGTGAGGAACCTGTCATTAAACTAGAACTTAGTGTTGAACGTGTATCCTTTGTGCCCTGCCCCGTTCCTGCTCCCCTCGGTGTTCTGGGTGGGCCGCTGTGAGTGACTGGTGCCTGTGTGGCTGTTCTGGTGGGGATCACGCCGCCTGCCTGCCCGTGTATGGTGTGTGGTAGGGGGGGTGGCGTAACACTTGGTGTCAAAGGAGTGGGATAAGTGAACAGTGAAGCGCGCAGAGTGTCATGGCGTCCCCCAGTGATCGCCGTGAGGGTGAGGAGACGGGCAAGGCCGAGGCTGACCCGGGTGAGGTGAAGCCGGGCCAGATGGAATTGTTCGCTGCCATGCTGGCCAGTATGAGGCAGGATTTGGATCAGAGGGCAGACGAGAGGGCACGCGAGCAGGCTCGGAGGGCAGAAGAGAGGGCAGACGAGAGGGCTCAGAGGGCAGACGAGAGGGCAGACGAGAGGGCTCGCGAGCAGGCTCAGAGGGCAGAAGAGAGGGCAGACGAGAGGGCTCGCGAGCAGGCTCAGAGGGCAGAAGAGAGGGCAGACGAGAGGGCTCGCGAGCAGGCTCAGAGGGCAGAAGAGAGGGCAGACGAGCAGGTACGCCATCTTGCCGATATCCTCCAGAGCAGTCTCGTCCCTGAAGGCGGAAACCCAGCAGTACACCGACAAGGCCTGCGACAGCGTTAAGAGGAACGGCTGGGAGAGGTGCAGACTCTGAAAGGCGAGGTCCAGGGCCTGAGGGAGGAGGTGGAGGCGGAGAGGCGGCGGCGAGAGCTGGCAACGTCACGCGGGGAGGAACAAGAAGCGTCACGCGTGCTGGCGGCAAGCACCAGGGTGACGGACTTGCTGGGGTCCTCATGGGGCCCCTGGCAAGAACCCTGGGCCCTCGCAGCGTTGTGTCAGAGCCAGCAGCTGCCGCAGGAGGTTGGGGAGCCATCGGAGCTGCCCCTTGGGTCCAACTGGCGCGGAGTCGGACCCACTCACCCCGCCTCTCTGCCGCCGTCACCGCCGCCCTCTCCATGCCGGCCGGCTAACAGCCCACGTGCTCCGCTTTCCCCCATCCAGCCTCGGCTTCCCGCCGTTCGGGAGGCGCAAGCCGGCGGAGTATGACGGGAAGGTGGCCTGGGAGGCCTATGTTGCCCAGTTTGAGATGCTAGCTGCTGCCCAGGGCTGGGACGAAGCTGAGAAGGCGCTGCAGTTGGCAACAGCGCTTCGGGGCCCAGCTGTGGAAGTGTTGGGGCACCTGCCGCCGGCCCAACGTGCCTCTTACGGGAGCATGGCGGAGGCCCTGCGGCGTCGTTTCGGGCACCACCTTCAGGCCGAGGTGTACCGAGCTCGCCTGAAGAAGCGGACTCGGGAGCGCGGCGAGACACTGTCGCAGCTGGCGCAGGACGTGGAAGCGCTGGTCAGAAGGTCGTATCCTGCTGCCCCGGAAGAGATGATCGTGGTGCTGGCCCGCGATTTCTTTGTTGACGCTCTGCACGACCAGCAGCTGCAGATTTACGTTAAGCAGGCGCACCCTGGGGACCTGCAGGTGGCGCTGGCGAGGGCCTTGGAATTCGAGGCCTTCCTGAAGACGACCAGCGGCCTAGGGGCGGCCCCCCAGCCCCGCCGTGACCTCCGGGGCCGGAAGGCGAAGGTGGAGAAGAAGGCGACGTCGAGGAAGGCGAGCCCGGACGGTTTTCTCGGCTCGTGTTGGGGCTGTGGCAAGAAGGGGCACATGCGCAGTCGTTGTCCGAGGGAGCGAAGGACGCGTTCCCTTGATCGACTGAGTTCGAGCGCCTGCCTCAAGCCAAAGGAGGTAGTGCAGGCGGGAAACCCGGACAGGCTGGAGAAGGGGGCCGAATCCCAGCCGTCAGTCCCCGGGCCCCGACTTGCGTAAGCTGCCGCCGGATAACCAGTGCGATGCAGGTGGAGGGCTCAGTGGACGGGAAGCCATGCCGCCTGACAGTGGACACCGGGGCTGAGAAGACCTTGGTGCGGCCTGATATGCTGGCCGCCACGCGACTCCCAGACGCGCCACAGAGGCTGTGCGGCGTCACGGGGCACTGTGTGCAGCTCAAGGGCCCAGTGGAGGTTCGTATCGGCGTAGGCAGCGCTGTGGAGCGGCTGCCGGTGTACGTCGCCGATCTGGACGAGCCGTGTTTGCTGGGCCTCGACTACCTGACGCAGAGCAAGGCTTGTGTCGACCTCGGACGGAAGCTGGTGAGGGTACGCGGTCAAGACGTGCCTTTGCTTCCGGAGGTTGGCTGTGCAGAGGTAGTCGCGGCTGAGCGTCTGCACCTTGCCCCTAGGACGGAGGCCAGGGTCCGGTGTCGCCTGTCCAGAGCGATGCGTGGAGCGGAAGGCATGGTGGAGCCCACGGAAAACCTGCGGCTGGCTGACGGCGTGGCAGTCGGACGGAGCCTCGTTGGGGCGGGGGAGGAGTTAGTTACGGTGCTGGTAGCTAACTTCTCCGACGAGGCCCGGAAGTTACCCGCTGGTGCCAAGCTGGGCACCTGTGAGGAGGTGGAGCGCCCAGAGGAGACGTCGGGCAGCAAGGAGTCGGCCGCTGTGGGGCCGCTGCCCGACTTCCTGGAGGATTTGGCGCACCGGAGCGCCGCTAACCTGACGGAGGCGCAGACGGAGAAGATGCGCCACACCCTGGCCCAGTACGCGGACGTGTTCAGCAGGGGTGACTTGGATCTGGGCCGCACGGGGTTGGTGAAGCATGGCATCAACACGGGAAATAGTGTGCCCATCAAGAGCCCGCCCCGACGTATTGCACCAGCCAGGCGGGAGGAAATGCAGCGCACTGTCAACGAGCTGGCGGCGCAGGGGGTGATTGAGCGGTCAGACAGTCCTTGGTCCTCAGCGGTAGTCCTGGTTAAGAAGAAGGACGGCACGCAGCGCTTCTGTGTGGACTACCGGGCGCTGAATGATGTGACTGTCAAGGACTCTACCCCTGCCTAGGATCGACGACACGCTCGACGCACTGGTGGGTCCAGGTGGTTCTCCACACTCGACCTGAAGTCGGGTTACCACCAGGTGGAGATGACAGAGGAGGATAAGCCGAAGACCGCTTTCTCTTTCGGGCAGGGTTTGTGGCAGTTCAACGTCATACCCTTTGGTCTCTGCAACGCCCCTGGCTGTTTCGAGCGCCTGATGGAGAGTGTTGAGGGCCTGCAGTGGAAGACAGCGCTCGTCTACATCGATGACGTCATCGTCTTCAGGAGCACCTTCGAGGAGTAGCTGGAGCGGCTGGAGTAGGTACTACAGCGGCTGAGGCATGCCACCCTCAAGCTCAGCCCACAAAAGTGTTCGCTCTTCCAGCACGAGTTACCGTTCCTGGGGCCGGTCGTAAGTCGGGACGTCGTGTGCACCGACCCGCAGAAGGTGGCAGTGGTGGAGAAGTGGCCCGTTCCACCAATGTGGCGGAAGTTAGAGTTACCTGGGCCTGTGCACGTACTACCGCCGCTTCGTGCAGGACTTCGCCAGCGTGGCAGCCCTCTCCACCGGCTCACCAGGAAAGGGGCGTGCTTCCTGTGGGACGAGGAGTGCCAGGCCGCGTTCGACGGCCTGAAGAAGGAACTGGTGTAGGCACCGGTCCTGCCTTACCATCACCCTAATCATCCCTAACTGTTGGACACCGACGCCAGTGCCGAGGGCGTCGGGGCGGTCCTGTCACAGGTGAAGGACGGAAGGGAGCACGTCGTGGCCTACTACAGCGCCAAGTTCAGTAGACCTGAGCGCAACTACTGCGTGACGAGGAAGGAGCTGCTGGCGGTGGTGAAGAGTCTCGAGCACTTCCACCCGTACCTATACGGCGCTGAGTTCACCGTCCGGACCGACCACGCTGCCCTGCAGTGGTTGAAGACGCTGAAGGCGCCGGAGGGTCAGCTGGCGAGGTGGTTGGGGCGTCTCGAGCAGTATAACTATCGCATCGTCCACCGCCCGGGTCGTGTCCACAGCAACGCTGACAGTCTGAGTCGACGCCCGTGTGAGGCTGGCTGCTCACACTGTGCCCAGAAGGACTCTGACCCTCTGTGCCTCCGCCTGCAGGTGCTAGCGGGCGTCGCTGAGGGGGATGACAAGTGGCGTAAGGCGCAGCGTGAGGACGCTGATCTCGCTCCCATCATCCAGTGGCTCGAGGCTGGCGGGGAGCGCCCCGGCTGGGAGGCAGTGGCGGTGGAGAGCCCCGCCATCAAGTGCCTAGTAAATCAGTGGGAAACTTTGCGAGTAGACGAGAGCGGTGTGTTAGTAAAGCGCTGGGTGGCGTTGAGCGGCGTGGGTGGTGACGCGTGGGTTGTGCTAGTGCCCCGAGCCTTGCGCGCTGAGGTGCTGAGGGCGTTACATGCCGGGCTTACCAGTGGCCACTTGGGCGAGAAAAAGACCCTGTGCCGTCTCCGTCAACGCTTCTACTGGGTGGGAATGCGAAGTGACGTGTCCGAGTGGTGTAGAGCGTGTGACGTGTGCAGTGCAAAGAAGGGCCCCGCCAAGAGAAACCGAGCTCCGTTACAGGTGTACTGCGTTGGGGCGCCCATGGAGCGGGTGGCCGTGGACATTGCCGGCCCGCTGCCTCTCACGCCACGGGGTAACCGGTACATCTGTGTGGTGATGGACTATTTCACCAAGTGGCCCGAGGCGTATGCACTCCCTAACCACGAGGCCGAGACCGTGGCGGGCGTGCTGGTGAATGAATTCCTTACCCGGTTTGGTGTACCCGCGGAACTGCACTCTGACCAAGGCCGTGAGTTTGAGTCCCGAGTGTTCCGGGAGTGTTGCGAGCTGTTGGGGGTGCGCAAAACCCGGACGACGCCCCTCCATCCGCAGTCTGACGGCATGGTGGAGCGCTTCAATCGGACCCTTGCGCAACAGCTGGCCAAGTATTGCGGGGAAGGCCAAGAAGACTGGGACGTCAAGCTGCCCGCTATGTTGATGGCGTACCGGTCCGCTGTGCATGAGGCAACGGACTACACGCCCGCCCGCCTTATGTTCGGCCGGGAGCTAAGGCTACCGGTGGATTTGGCCACGGGGCGGCCCCCCGACGTGAGCTTGCCCACCGTCACCTCTGGCTTCGCAGCGGCACTGCAGGAAAGCCTGGCTGAGGTGCACCGACGCGTACGGGGCAAGCTCAAGGTGGCAGGCCAGGCCATGAAGGAGACATACGACCGGCGCATGAGGGACGTGAGGTACTCCGTGGGTGACAGAGTGTGGCTGCATAACCCCGCCGTAAACGAGGGCTCTCGCCGAAGCTACAGAGCCCCTGGGAGGCCGTACACGGTGGTGGCAGCCTCTCTGACGTCACCTACCGGATTCGACGGGGACGAAAGCGCCCGTCTGTTGTCCACGTGGACCGGCTGTGGCGTTACCACGGTCAGGGGCGCTACTCCTGGGGCCACGGTGAGGAAGGAGAGGACGTAGGCCCCAGCAGCAGCGACGAGGACGTGTCAGAGGTTGACCACGGGGCGAACGAGAACATGGGCGGTGCGGGCGAAGCGGCAGATGTCAGTGACGACCCTGAGCAAGTACCTGGGGCCGACGACGCGGCTCTGGGTGCCACCGCCTGCCTGCCGCCGCCCGCATCCCAGCGGCGCCCTCGGCGAGAGAGGCGTCGGCCGGGATGGTTAAGAGACTTTAGTGATGTCCCAGGGGACTGATTAGTTTGATTAATTTCATGTTTTGTTTGTTGAATGTTGGGGCAGCCGGGTCGACTGCCTTCTGAAGGGGGAGATAGTGTTACGAATGTGCTGTATGTGAATGATTGTATGTGTAATGTGATGAAATTGTAGCATGATGCAATGTTAGCTCAGCATGGTGCAACTCTACTTGTTGGGACAAGAGAGACAGAGGGGAGCCCGGGGCCACCGGCCGCCGGGCAGGAAGTGCTGAGTCGGGAGTTGGGAGCAAGGGTGGCTGAGGAGGAGTTGTAGAGGACGCGTGTCTGGGCTTGAGAGAGTGTTCAGCTGTGTGCTCCGCTCGCGAGCTGTGTGCTTCCGGTGTGCGTGTCTGCCGTGCCCCTGTACTGTGCCTGATTAACTAACTGTTCTGTGCCCTTGAAAGTTGCTGTACTGTGTGAGGAACCTGTCATTAAACTAGAACTTAGTGTTGAACGTGTATCCTTTGTGCCCTGCCCCGTTCCTGCTCCCCTCGGTGTTCTGTGTGGGCCGCTGTGAGTGACTGGTGCCTGTGTGGCTGTTCTGGTGGGGATCACGCCGCCTGCCTGCCCGTGTATGGTGTGTGGTAGGGGGGGTGGCGTAACAATAAGCTAGGGGACCCGGGGCAATACCTAAATGAGTGTTACCTCATGTAATAATCTGCATGATCAGTCTTGCCTGTAATATTTACCTCTGACAAAATGAGCACTGCAGAGTCGAGATGAAGCAGCCGGCCGCCAGTTTTCCCTCCTCACAGCTGCTATAGATCCACTTCCCCCGCTCTTCTGGATTCGCTGGAAATCTATAAAATGACACAGCATCTCTCCCGTGTCGGTTAGAACATCCAACCGCACACCATACGTATCCCATGACGAACACACAGAGCACTTGTGCAGCCGCCATTAAGGTTTGCTTTGATAAGTGACCACCACCACTGACCACCAAGATGGCCGTGCAGGCCTGCGCTACCCCCGCACCCCCACTAATGACGTTAGCTGCAAAACCTCTATAGGGAAGTTACTCAGATTTCTTATGCACAGGATGTTTACAACATATATGTTCATGGGTGGGCTTTTTAAGCTGCCAACCCACTGTAGTATATTTCACATGCTTTTAGCCTATTGTTATGCCGGACGTGTTACTTGGGTTCCGTGTCGCCGTCAGGAGGCTCCGTGGGAGGGAGATATGTAAACACTTTGCACAGCTTCTGTAGTTTAATTTTCTTCCTTAGTAGTACACTTCACTCTGACTCTTCACTTACCACTAGCTTACTATGACTGGGACTAGGGCTCCTCTCGCCCTCTTCTCCTATATATATCCAGAACAGTACAGTCTAGAATGTTACAGTATATTTTAGATCATACAAGAACATGTAGCAAAAATATATGCGAGTTGGCAACACTTCCCGCTTGGCGTCTGGCCGCGGACGGCTCGCCTTGCTCCCCGCTCCCCTGCTCGCTTCTCCCGGAGCCTTCTAGAGGCCTTTGGTCGCCGGGGGAAGCTTCCACCACAACACTATTATTAAGGATTTTAGCTACAAACCCTTACATACAGGGAGCAAAAAGCTATTCCTAGGCAGCTACTGTTCTTGTTATATTGCGTACAAGCAGACAGCCATATATGACTACAAAGAGCATTGAAGTGAACGACTGTGACCTCATGTAGCCCAGTTATTTTAAAGATTATGGAACGATCAGACTGCTTTGCTGAAAATAACAGTCTGACGAAAATATATGTGGCTTGTATTTTAATTAATAACAGTAAAATGAAAGCTCTAGATCGCAGAGTTACCAGATGAGTGTCTCACGGAAGGCTTTCATCTGGCAAACCTGCAAGGTAGGGTGTGGGGTTCTTGAAAGGTCTGGACTTCTGAGGATCTCGTAAGATTCTCAGTAATAAAAAATATAAAATAAAGTATCTGAAAATTGAGTTCTCAGACTCACAGCCCCTTCTAGTCACTTATTTTATGACCAGTCACACTTCTCATAGGATAAGCAAAGGCCAGATGAACCTGCTCTTAAGTTTATTTAAAGCAACAAAGAAACTCGCTGGAAAATAAGGAATAATTAATTAATTCCAGGCACACAGCAACCTAGCTAACTATCTTAAAACATCCTATGCAATAAGTGTACTTAACTGTAGGTGGGCGAAGCAGAAGCCACACCTGATCTACCACGTGGTCCTCGCGCACTGAAGTCCTCCTTCAGTCCTCTCTCGTACCTCTCAGCTACACGTCGCCTACTCCTTACCTCCCAAGGGCTTCCCTCGCCTGTAGTACACAGCACGTAGCTTGTGGATACTATCAGGGCAGGAAAACCACCACGATGAACACGTGGCTCCAAGGAGGTGGCGGAGAGACGTCTTGTCGCGTTGGTGTCTCTCGGAGAAGTGGCGTGGGTGCAGGGTTGCCAAGTCTCGTGAGTGTACTGATGCCAAATTTGTTCAGATTTACGGCCAGACTAAGAATTTCAATGCCAAAATTTTACAAATCCTAATATTTCATACGTATAAAGCAGGTGCTCCTAACCTTTTCACTACCACCCCCCCTTTGCGAACTAGACCTCCAACACTTCACCGTCCGAGTAGTGTGGCCAGACGTCCGGCTTTACGCCGGACAGTCCTCCTTTTGAGCACCTTATCCTCCATCCGGCGCAACCTCACGCCGGACGTGCATTTGTCCTCCTTTCTTGGGGTGAGACAAAAAAGATAAATAAATTAATCAATAGATTAATAAATAAGAATAAAAATACAAAAAAATGAATAAAATGAATAAGTTAATAGATAAATAAATAAACAAATAAATTACCGTAGACATACAATAATGCCGTACAATTAGAATATCTGGGAGTACCGAGGCCAAGGTCGGCAGCCACAGTCGAACGCTCGGACAGTAGACAAGAACTGTACAGGTCCAACCAACGTTGTGACTGCGTGAGTTACATAAGTTACATCTCTCACAGCGGCAGCGCGGCCTGTAGTCGTGAGTCGGGCACGGTGCAGTGTGATTGGGCAATTAATTTACGATTTGAGGAGTCTAAAACTGCCGAAAAGAAAGACGTCGTTTAACTCTGACTGGACCAAAGAGTGTGGATTCATTGCTTAAAGCAGAAAGGGTGAGTTTCATGCTTTTTGTATACTGTGTCGCTGTGCTGTGGAGATAGGAAGTAAGGGGAAAACTGCAGTAGCCTATTCACAAGATATTTTTGGCCAACTAGAAACTATTGGATATGGCTGGTAGAGGACAAAAATACAACACAAACCTCCAGGCATCAAGGGGGGACACAACTAGGTTTTATTTGTGCCGTAAGATCTATTTGTTTTGTTTGTCAGTTTCATTAGAAGTGAAAGTTTTTATTTACATTCAGTTAGCCTATATATATATATATATATATATATATATATATATATATATATATATATATATATATATATATATATATATATATATATATAAAAATAACATAAACCACGATATGCAGTGTCCTCCTTTTTAGAAATTTGGAAGTGGCCACCCTAACTTCACCCCCCCCTCACCCACACACACACACATACATCTGTTGATTGAATTTCCTCGCACATTTTCAAGATAAAAATAATAATTTGAGCCCCCAGGCAAAAAAGAAAAAAAAAAGAAAGAAAAAAAAAGCACACATGACATGCATAGTTCGATGTAAAACTGAACTAATTCCAATAGTTAAACTTACCTTAATTAAGTAGACTAGAATAAATCATCGAAGACATTATCGTTGCTTTCCGGGGGTGCATTTAGGGCTCTTGCATGGTCGTACATTCAACAGTGAACTTTTGCAGCATTTCTCCAGTGATTTCTAAGTCCTTGCAACACTTTCCCGATACTATTAGGGTTGTACGTACTCCCAACATTTTCAAACTCATTCTGTTGCGAGCTTTCGTCTTCACTGCAGTTACATGGGAAAAAAACTCTCTCCAAGATGGCATTAATTACTGCTGATTCTGTTCCACCTTTCGTCTTTGTTAACCATGGGAACTCCTTCTCCCTTGTATCCTGGTATTTTCTCCCAGAATCGTATTGTCCTTTCCACTTAGACATCGTGGCGAGTTCAAGCGCGCGACCAAGAGAGTGTACTGAGTAGTGACTACTGACGGACTTGCGACTTGCGAGAGCCCGAAAATACCAGAGCCTTACGCGTATTGTACACGTATAAAAGGCATGGGTTTGGTTATTTGCCGAGAATAATATTTCATAGCTCAATACTAGCCAAAATTCCATCACTCGGTTTGTTGACTGCCAAATTTAGAAATTTTTAAGGCCAAAATGCCAAATTATCGTTTTTCACTGCCAAACACACGTTTAACTGCCAAAAATGGTTAAATTTGGCAGTGAAAAACGCCAGTTGGCAACCCTGCGTGGGTGCGCCGCCGACCCACAATCCTCAGCTGCCGCGCTCCGCGGTCAAGATGCCAGCACTCGCCACAACTGACAAATCTATTTCTGCATAACACTTACACTAAACGCCAAGGGCGGATCCAGCCTTGAGTTTTGGGGGGGGCCAACTGTTCATCGACGACGGACTGTACACATGGAATTAAGTCACATCGGATTGCATTGTGCTTTTCAGGGGCATAACTCAAGAATTAGATCCAGAATACTTTTGGTCTTTATTAAGCATATATTAATATATAACATATAAGAATCACAATAATCACATCGTAATATTTAAAAACATTGCTTTCATCAGCCTTGACCTTTTTTAATCTTGACAACCCCGTCTTCTTGCCTCCATATGTAAATTTTGACCTTTACCATATACACTTGTCATGCGATATAATAAATAATAATGAAATGCTCAGATGCAATTATGTTTGCTCGTGTTTGCTTTGCTCGTAGTATGGCTTATAGGCCTATTTCTATCATCATAACTGAAATCCCCACGTCTAAATGTCATACATGTACGAGCGTATTAAAGACAAAAACACGATGTTTATGCAGTTGTGCCTCTTTGAAAAATCGGACCTACTCGCAAGAGCCAAATGTCGTTGTCCAGTCCAGATGACACAGTAGTCTATCACTTCAGCTGCGCTCGGCGAGTGCCAGAGCCAGACTTCATAAAGAAGTCGACCACCTTCTCGGAGGCTGGGAGAAGGTCGCGGTGCGTTTGGCACATGACCAGCGCCTCCAAACGTTCCTCCCCCATTGTCGCCCGGACCTCGGTCAACGTCCTGGTGACCTTGCTGAAGGTCCGCTCGGCCTCCGCAGCGGACACCGGCAGTACCGCAAGGATCTGAAGGAAGGTATTAAAGGAATTTAGTGTTGATTGAGGATATAGGAGCATAACCTACGGCATGTAAAACGTACCGGGAACGCAACGGATTGTACCGAGGGGACATAAAGAAAATATCTTCCTCAGTGAGTTACAAAAATAACAACCAGATATGATCTCGTCCCGGCACATTTTTCTCATTTATCTATCTGTGTCAATAAGTGCTAAACATATCACTTTTAGAAACGACAGTAAGGTAAATAGAGGAATGAATTTGTAAGTACGGTGAGGACTGAAAACGCTAACCTGCAGGAGACGGTGGATGGTCGGGAAGGTAACGGGGTCGCAGTGGTCCAGGGCTGCTACTGCGGTGTCGGGTACCACCTTGTCCTGGTTGCGCCGCCACATGGCTTTATAGACCTAGTTCTGCCTTGGTGTCGCACTCAAAGCTCTCAGGTAGAACCGGCAGAAAGAGCTCCCAGCCTGGACGGATGTCCTCCCACGATGCGCCGGCCACTCGCGTTGGCAGAATGGCGGAAAGCGAGAACGCCTGAGTGTGGTGAGTGTGTCGTGCCGCCCCTGCTCGACGTCCAGCGGCATCAGTTCCCGGTTGGGTGCTGCCGAACCTCTCCTCCATGTCCTGCTGCACAGCATCGATGGCTGGGAAGAAGATGTTCACGCGGTAGTAGCCTGTGACATCTAGGTCCTCGCCCGAGTTCGCTCTGAATGTCGAGCGGTGCGCAGGGATCCGTGGCTTCTCGATTGTTGTCTCGAGCTCGTCTGCCATTGTCTGTGCTTCGACCATCAGCTGCTGGAATGAGGACTCAGTTCGCATCTCCGTGAGCGTACTGATGGTGGTCCGCACCAAGCCGAGGGTCTGAATCAGATCTGCACCCCGGTGCTGCAGCTTCTGAGACAGTGGTCGCAGCAGGCTGGCTAACGCCTTCATGACCACGATAGCCACCAAGAAGTCTGACGCCTCCATGGCCTTCAGCAGCATGCTCGCCTTCGCGCTGGTGATGTTGTCGTTCCAGTTGGTCATGAGCCGCAGGGCATCCACGATAGCTGGGAACTGCTCACAGAACCGATGAACGGACGTGTAGCGCTCGACGAAGCGTGTCTCGCACAACTTGATGAGGCGTTGCTGTCTGCGACCCGTCCTCTTCTGAGCCTGCTGCAGTACTACGGTCCGCTTTGCGCTGTCTGTGACGAAGTCGATGACGGTCTCCATCGTCCCTTGGGCGTTCTTCACCGCCCGAACGAAGCTCATTCTTGATGCAGCGAGGTTCAGGCCGTGCATCGCGCAGTGGTAGTAGTGCGCCAGGGGTGCTACTTGCTGAACACGGGATGCCACGCCAAGCTTGACGCTCGACATAGCAGCAGCATATAATAGCAAAAACACATTCAGTTTCGTAAAGAGTTATTTTATGAGCGTCAAACCTGCGTAATATGTAGCCTAATGAGTGTATATATGCCATAATTGTACTGTGCTTATGGAAGCTTTTTTCTGCATGTAATAAAAAAAAACATTTATTTTCGGAAGAAGGTATTTTTTATGAGAGTCAAACATACGAAATATGTAGCCTAATATGAATAATCGAGCTGGTAGGAAAGGATGCCTACGTACTGTGTGATGGCGCGGGGCGAGGCAGGAGACCAAGGCCCAGGTCAACAGCACCCGCACGAACAAGTGCGCTCGGCTTGGCCGAAAATGGTACCTCTTCCCAACATCATATCTCTGCCGTGGTTCAACCTAGACACTTCCAATATCTTTCATCATGAGGAGCAGAGGAGGAAGGATTGGCGATGAGATAGCAGTAAAAACTATTATGTTTTCGTTTGAAATTACCACACAGGGCATTGGTGAACAACACCTATTTTTCCAAAAATTTGCAGTATCGCTCGCGCGCTGGGAGAGTGACAATAGACCCCTAGCCCGAGGTTTATGGGCTAAAGATTCGACAGCGCACGCCCTGAGTAAATTCTATATTTAGAAGTCCTTGCTGAAGCTCAACCTTGGTATTTTTCCTAATCGCTGATTGGCCGAAGAGGCCTTCCTTCTCAGCGCTTAATTCCGATTCGCTTGTGCATTGAGGCCATAGAATTGGATTTTGTTTTATGTAGTAGAGCGATGCAGTATCGACTATCGAGTTCTACATGATATGTATATGATTGAGGGAGGCTGACAGTATCTGTAACGAATTTCTTTGGGGGGGGCCAAAACATACTCTCAGAGCGTTTGGGGGGGGGCATGGCCCCGTTGCCCCCCCCCCTGGATCTGCCTATGCTAAACGCCCTAACGGCTATGGATTATTATTTATTAATAACCTAACACCATGCACTAGGCAATAGTGGGTCATGCATCCAACTCATAGTTCAGCGTTGGCAGCAATAACGAATAGGATTTGAATAAGGTCCTGTTTCCCGCCTGCCTGGTTTTCCCGCCTGTCCTGGGACTTGTTTACCGCTCTCTAAATCAAAATGGCGGGGACTCCCGCGGTATTTTCCACGGGCTATTTCTTGAATAATGAAATCATGACAGAGGGAAACGTCGCTTGACGGAGATATGGCTGTTAATAACAGGCATAAAGGAGTCAGAGGGGGGATGAGTAGGAGGAATATGATATATATATATATATATATATATATATATATATATATATATATATATATATATATATATATATATATATATATATATTACACAATTTATAATTACATATATATATATATATATATATATATATATATATATATATATATATATATATATATATATATATATATATATATATATATATATTGTACAAAATTTATAATTACATATATATATATATATATATATATATATATATATATATATATATATATATATATATAAAATTATTGTACTCAATTTATAAATAAATATATATATATATATATATATATATATATATATATATATATATATATATATATGTATATATATATATATATGTATTTATGCACAATGTATATATATATATATATATATATATATATATATATATATATATATATATATATATATATATATATATATATATATATATATATATATATATATATATATATATATATATATATATATATATATATATATATATATATATATATATATATATATATATATATATATATATATATATATATATATATAT
>NC_066560.1:1329359-1364359 GCF_024679095.1 Eriocheir sinensis
GGAAGAGTTTGACCAGGCAGGGTGTCAGCACGGAAGCACAGGTTTTAAAAACAATAGGAGGCACTCCATCAGGTCCATAAGCCTTCTGAGAGTTGAGGCCAGAGAGGGCATAGAAAACATCGTTCTTAAGAATCTTAATAACAGGCATAAAGGAGTCAGAGGGGGGATGTGTAACAAGAATATGCTCAGAATCGTTCAGAGTGGAGTTTTTACAGAAAGTTTGAGAAAAGAGTTCAGCCTTGGAGATAGATGAGACGGCGGTGCTGCCGTCAAGGTTAAGGAGAAGAGAGAAAGATGAAGAAGTGAAATTGGAGGATATGTTTTTTGGATAGTTGCCAGAAGTTCCGGGAAGAATTAGAAAAAGCAAGGCTTTGACATTTTCTATTAATGAAAGGGGTTTTGGTAAGTCGAAGAATAGATTTGGCACGATTCCGGGCAGAAATGTAAAGATCATGGTTAGCAGGAGTGCGAAGGCTCTGATACCTTTTGTGAGCTGCCTCTCTATCTTTGATAGCACGAGAACAAGCGTGATTAAACCAAGGCTTTTTTAGCATGAGGAGTAGATAAAGTATACGTGGAATGTGTTCCTCCATTCCAGACACAATCACCTCTGTGATGCGCTGGGCACACACAGAGGGGTCTCTTTCCTCGAAGCAGTAATCATTCCACGGAAAATCGGAAAAGTACATCTTCAGGTCGTCCCACCGAGCTGAAGCAAAATGCCAGAAGCATCGCCTCTTCGGTGGGTCCAGAAGGTGTACAGGAGCGATAGGACAGGATACAGAAATAAGATTATGACAGGAGAAGCCCAACGGAGAGAACACTTTGAGAGTAAGTAGAAGGGTTAGAGGTAAGGAAGAGGTCTAGTATGTTGGGCCTGTCTCCAAGACGGTTGGGAATACGTGCAAGGTACTGCACCAACTGTTCTATATAATATCGTTGAGAAGAGCAAAGTTGTAGGCTTGTTCACCAGGTTGGTCAGTGAAAGAGGATGAAAGCCAAAGCTGGTGGTGAACATTGAAATCTCCTAGGATGGAAATTTCAGCGAAGGGAGAGTGGGTCAAGATGTGCTCCATTTTAGAGTTCAAGTAGTCAAAGAATTTTACATAGTAGAGTTAGGTGAGAGATAAACAGCACAGATGTATTTAGTAATAGAATGACAATGAAGTCCTAGCCAGATGGTGGAAAATTCTGAAGAGTCAAGGTCGTGGGCACGAGAGCAATTGATGTCGTTGCGTACGTAGGCGCAACATCCAGCTTTGGATTGATATTTAGGATAGAGATAGTAGGAGGGAACAGAGTAGAGATTGCTGTCAGTAGCCTCAGAAACCTGTGTTTCGGTGAGGAAGAGAATGTGAGGTTTAGAGTAGGAGAGATGGTGTTCCACAAAATGAAAGTTAGTGCGAAGACCGCGAATGTTGCAGAAATTGCAGAGCGTAATTGTGCTATTTTGAATTTTAAATTTGGGGAAAAGGTGTGAATGTTGTGTGAATGTAGTGTGGTGTGGAAAGAGAGAGGATCTGTCTTTAGAGAGCATGCTGAACTACTCTCTGGCAGTGGTGGGTGCGGTACTGAAAAATCAGTAGTGCGGTTGCGGTAGTGCGGTACTTTTTCCGGAGTAGTGCGGTTGCGGTAGTGCGGTCCCATTTTTTTTTCTTTCCCAGTGCGGTACGCGGTGTGCGGTACTGCGGTAGCGGTAGTCACTAGTCAATATAAAAAAAATACTTCAGTGCCTATCCTGGCTATCCATTGACTAACTAATAACTTGTGAGATACAAAAAAAATAAAGGAGGACTGGGGGACGGAGAGAGGAGGGTAAGAGAGGAGGAAGGGGGGGACAGGCCGGGGAGTAGAGGACGGGAAGGGGAGGAGGGGGAGGAGGAGATCAGCGTCATGTGAAAGAGGAGGAAATAGGGGGTGGGAAGGAAGGAAGGAAGGAAAGGTGGTGCAACAGCTGCAGTAGCACGTGCACTAGCCAGGGAGGAATGGTAGGGAGGATATGGGAGAGTGAAGGGGAAGGGGAGGAGGGGAGGAAGGCGTTTGAGCGAAAACGAAAGATAACTAATATAGGAAAGTCATGACGGGAACAGTGAAACATTATTCAAACCGTCCAATATACTAACACAAAACACATTAACTGGTAATAGCGAGACATCGACCGTGGGAGCGCTCTAAGCACTGGCGTCTCAGGCCTCAGCGAAGAAATCACGTGGAAATTTCAACGAGATAATAATAATAATAATAATAATAATAATAATAATAATAATAATAATAATAATAAATTATTATTATTATTATTATTATTATTATAATCAAACAATATTGATCTTGGCTACATTGAAAAGAGAGAGAGAGAGAGAGAGAGAGAGAGAGAGAGAGAGAGAGAGAGAGAGAGAGAGAGAGAGAGAGAGAGAGAGAAAATAGAGAAGTTACAATGATGTTAAGAAAAAACGGATATAGTATGTACTATGGTCTATATTATGCATCAAAGAAAAATTTGTACGGGACATGGGATTGAGCGGAGATCATGTTAGTGCTTGCTTGTACTGTTGTACACTGCCATGTACAGTCATCGTCAGAGGCAGTCATGGCGCGCCGCCTTGGGTTGAGTGACGAACAGATTTACTCTGAGTTATTCATTTAGTATTTAATTTTGAACAATAACTGAAAAGTCAGAATGATTGAATCACTGATTTTTATGACTGATACCGATTGATTGATTGTGTCCGATTCACTGTAAAAAAAAAAAAAAAATTTGCGAGCATGCCGCGCTGCAAATGTCTTCGATAGTTTTCTAAGTACCGCTGGATTTTTTAGTGCGGTCCGCGGTAGTGCGGTATTTTCAGGAAGTTTGCGGTAGTGCGGTAGTGCGGTACTTTTTTGTGATGCGGTACTACCGCACTAAGTACCGCACTTGACCAACTCTGCTCTCTGGTGTTGATGAGACAATAGGGAAACGGTTAATGAGGACATGGGAAGGGTCTTTGGAGGGCTTCAGCACCCTCCTCGCTTCCCATATATACCTCACCGGGAGTGGCTTGCGCCCGTTTCGGTAGGTGTCATCCTACCTACCTCCTCCCTGTATATATATATATATATATATATATATATATATATATATATATATATATATATATATATATATATATATATATATATATATTCGTGATGCCTATCTAAAAATATTGAGAAGATAAAAGTAAATTCATGAATGACCGACAATGTTGTGAAAAATGAATGAACTGTATGACCAGCCACTGAAAGAGAGAGTTATAGCGATTGAGGAAGTGGGAATGAGTAAGTGAAGAATAATCAATACTCACCTAGCGATACTGATCCACATTGCCTTCTAGTTTCTGAAGTTTCTCTCGGATTTCTTGAATTCACTGTACTTCATTAAATATATCTTTAAATACTCATATATATTATTTCCTTCGGTAGCCTTCTCGTATTAATAACAAAGTTTCCTGGTAATTATTCATTTTGTTTCTTCGGGCACTCCTCCTCCCACCGTATACTGAGGCTCACAGTCCTCCTCCTCCTGGCCTTAGCCCGTAGTAGGCCTTTGTAGGGTTTCTCTAGGGATGACGAAGCCAAAACTCTCTCTCTCTCTCTCTCTCTCTTATTTAAACTATATCTTGAGTTTATTTAGGAAGGTGATTACCGGTTTAAGAATGTATGGTGAGTCCTATGTTAAAACCGACCCTCTGTTCAGCTACCCTACTAATTGAAAAATAAAATAATATACAATTTACATTATTATACAATTACATAGGCCTAGTGGCCATACACATGTGCACGGATTTAGGTCACCAAGGATGATTTCGTGCTTACACTGGTGGGTCGTCATGAGGCGGTCGAGTTTCAGATAGATAGGCCGTCAAGGCTGGTCCCTGTGGTGGGGGTCTGTAACAACCCACACATTGTGTACCGCGGTCTCCGACACTGATCGAGCACTTTAAACACTTAACACCTCGAGCCCCGCGGGCATGGGCGTGTCAAGCACCACAACACTGATCGAGGGATGATTTGTAACACGAACGAAGCTGTGCGAAAGCTCGCCTACGTTCGTGTGGAATCCCCGCAGATTGGCCGACACAATGCGAAGCTCATCCCATCACCCTCGGCGCTGCAGTCTGCCGTTGGAAGGCATCGCTGTTCCCAGGAGGGGGGCGAGAAGCTTATGCCTTGTAGGTGAGGGTGCGGGCGAGCGTAGAACCAGGGGCGGCGAGGCGGAGCGCCCCAGGGTGTGTTGAAGCCCGGTGGAGGAAGGTGCCGGGTATATAGAGCCCCTAAAGCCCCGTTCACACTGTGCCGACTCTGGGCCAAGACAACCCACGACTCTAAGGTACACGAGGTCTTGGGTGTTGATGTGAAAGGGTCGGGCATGTCTTGAAAGAGGTACGTCTTGATACTGCTGCGCCGACGTCGTGACGGGAGTCGAGTCGCGAGGCGCAGCGCAAAAAAGGATTCCATGCTAAACTTTCACGACAAGAGTTGGCAAGAGTCTGGACCAACCGTCGATCACCATTCTTAAGTAGGCGGCACAGACGACTGTGCCGACAGGAAACGGGAAAAATTTGAAAAATGGCCCCGACAGTCGTCACGACTGTCTCAAGACAAGCCAAGACTGTTGACGACAGTCGTCACGACTGCCCCAGACCTCCCTCAGACCTCAACCGGAAGTGTATACTGTTTTGGCAACAGACGCTTAATTTTGTTTTATTAAATACGTCAAATCATCAGTCAAATGAAAAATAAAATCTGTATTATATAAAATCCGTATTATAATGATGTACGACAATTGTCCTGCAGAAAAGATATATGCTTCCCAACTGGAAGTGTGGTACTGGCAACACTGGCGGCAGCCCTGTCACACAACACCCCGACACACAGGCTCAGACTCAGAGCACCGCCAGGCACCCACCCCCGTCTGCTGCAGCAAGGAGTCATTTTACCTTCCTATGACGTTGCGGATCACTATCTCTGCATCTGCCTGGGCTCTATGATATAGTTGTTCAGGTACTGTGCATTTAATTCATAAGATAAAGGGATAAGAACATCGAAATAAGGAAAACCATTGGTAATAACACCACACCTCATCTCCCTCCCGGTACTCAAGCTTGGGGTTCCTGTCGTGATTTTTGTTTTGTTTTTTTCCTTATAGATCGGGAGGCTGATGTGAATGCTATAGGCTAACAATGAATTGAACCTTTAGGATAACATTGAATTTATGGTAGCAATTTCGCGGGAGGTTATTTATTTCATTGTGTTCTATTTTTGGTATATTCCATAAGTATTACTGCGAATGACACTTGTGCAACTCTAAGTACTTTGTGCACTCCGAACACACTGCTGTATCGCATCCTGTCACAAATCATTCCTGAGATATTAATTTCTTTGAATTTCGTCTGAGGAAATATATTGAGGAATTTATTTCCATGTATCGCATTTCAGCAGCAGGGCACAGGTCATGTATGGTTAGGTTAGGTTAAGTTAGGTCAGGGTAGATTTAGTTTGGTTAAAAATTAACTGTACACCTGACATAAAACACAGTGTATAACATAACACTTGAATACTGCTCCACGGTTTGTGATCCATACACACATAGAAACATTGATAGATTAGAACAAATCAAGGGGAATATTCATGAGTGTAGCCTACTAGTTTTGAGATGCTGACTGCTTATTTTTGGACAAAATATGATTGTTTATCATGGAGATAGTATTTTTTTCAGAAATCACTAAATAATTGACTTTTCAATGCCTTTTGTGTACTCGTCACCGCTGACGCAAAATAGCTCGCAGAGAGGTTCAACTTGGGGGACATGGCGGAAATCAGGGATTTTGGGTGGGGAGCATACTTAAACTACTCCAACCGAACTTTACATAACCTAACCTCTAACGGAGGGGCTTCACTCCCCTCGACCCCCCTCCTAACCAGGACCCCTCTGCCCCCACATATGCGACTAATTTTTTGTGAGGAGATATTTCTCGCAACACCGGCACTGCATTCAGGGACCAAAAAGAAATCCATGTTGTAAGTGTTAACTTTGCCAGAGGTGCTACGCTTTCGTGAATATTACCCCAAATCAACTCCAAGGTGGCTAGGTTCATTACAAACGATTACACTCGAACGCCTGACATCACAACACAGATCAAACAACAGATAGACATGGAACCTCTTCACTTCACAGACAAGCACACAGACTTAAACTTATGTACAAGATCACAAACACTCACATTGACACAGATCCACATACATACTTACACAACGCAAACAGTGAACGTACTCATAGCTGGTAACACACACAACCAAAAATACCAAACATATCACAAAAACACTGATGCATACAAGCACTCATACTTTCCACACACCTATACGTGACTGAAACAGCCTCCCTCAATAGATTTTAGACTGCAGTACAATACTCATTTAGAAAATAAATACACGCTTACCTGTCACCACAACACACCAACACTAACAATTACACTTGATTCACTTCCCTCCCCTGCACACTCTGCTCCCTTCCCCCAAACAGCCAATCCAAAATATATATGTGTGTTGTGCACCTGCATAGGTGCCCTGCGCATTATTGTCTAGATCCAGATTCAGAAAAAATTATGATGGTAAGGATTTAATTTATGCACCCTTCCATATCTCATTTCCTACTCTACCAACTGCTCTTCTGATGTCAAATAGGTAAATCTTAAGAATCACCACTCCACCCCCTCCACCACCCCAGCCCCCCGAATCCCCCAAGACAAGCCTGGGGAACTGTGGGGAACCGGGGTATTGGGGGGGGGAAGCCCATATCACTGAAAAATGGCCTTCCAAAATTTCCCTAGAAAAATCCCTAAATCAGGAAAAATTCCCTAGTCTCAAAAGTAGGGAAAATCCCTACCGTATACTCACATGCGTGGGCTAATCGTTAACCAAGCATACCATCGCTAACCACCCCAAAACAGCCCTGAGCCATGACTCAAGGTCATCCGGGACTCGGGCTGAACAGGCCCGGGCTATACCCGGCCCTCAGCACGGCAGCGTTGGGCTACGTGTTCTAAAAAAAAAATAACCGCGCGTGGTGGACCTGGTCTCACACGCGTGGGCTAGTCGCTAACCAAGCGTACCATCGCTAACCAAGCGTACCATCGCTAACCAAGCGTACCATCGCTAACCAAGCGTACCAACGCTAACCAAGCGTACCAACGCTAACCAAGCGTACTGTCGCTAACCAAACGTTTGTAGAAAAAAAATATATGAAGACCCAGTGATGCTTCATACGGTAGGTAATGAATGCGAGCTATTTTGCGGCGGCGGAGTTAGCTCGATTAATCCCTTTAGGGAGCTGTGGTTTTGGTGGTCGTTAGCTCGATTAATCCCTGTAGGGAACAGTGGTTTTGGTGGTGGACGGCCAAATCACTGAAAAATGGGCTTTCAAAATGTCCCTACAAAAATCCCCAAAATCGGGAAAAATCCCTAGTCTCTAAAGAAAGGAAATTCCCTGACGTATACTCTTGTAATCTATTCCTATATAACGTAGTAGCCGCTGCAGCGGGTCTGTTGACGAGTGTAAGGCGTGTAATTGGATGGTCAGCGTAGTTGAACCCCCACCCCACCACCCCAATCGTAGTCGAGCAACTCTTGGGAAATGTCATGTTTCATAATTACACATGGTACAATAGTGACGGTTAACCCGTCCACTTCTTGTATGTTGATGCTAGATAATTTTTACCGAGTAGTTTAAGGTACAAAATAAAACAGATTTGTGACAGCTGTCATCCAGATCGAACTGACGCTCCTGCTGTTAACTGACGCAGGAGTGACCTACCGACTGCTACGTATGACCCTGGCCTCCATTTTACTCAAATTCCACTATAAGTATCGCGCATTGAACAATATCCGTTTGTTTTCTGACACGTGCTTGTCACACCATATGTTACACTTGACACGCCCGTGTCTTTGTTGGACCCGGTACTGGGATAGTAGTCGGTCCTTTTGTCAACCTACATGCACACCAATAAAGAGGTTAAATACTCAGTTAACACTTACCGAAAGGTAAAGTAGACTGATATTTTGAGGGAGTGAGTGTCGGGCTTCCATCCATTATGGCTTGAAAACAACTGACTTCAGGAACCCACCGTTAGGTGCCGCTGATACCCTCGGTAGTAACATTTCGAATGCATTAGAAAATACAAATAGCTGCGGCTTTAGTTTGTTTAATATAGAGAAAAAATAAATTAAATCTCTTTAAATTCCTTTTTTTTGTCCGAAATCGTTATAATCCATGCGCGTTTTGGATATTACTGACTTAGGAACTAGTTTGTAGGGTGCACTGCAAGGCAGGTATGAGGCTCAGTCTGTGTATAGAGGCGGTTGTGAAACAATAACAATGGACTTAGAAAATCCAAGCCACCTAACTCTATAATTAAAGAGGCTTGCCCCCCAGGCCCCTCCCCAAGGTAAAACGTATACGAAAATGCTTATAATACTAATTCTTTCACGTGCTAAATAACTACGAATATTGGTTTGGAGTGGTTATTCTTAAGTTTTGCCATATATATATATATATATATATATATATATATATATATATATATATATATATATATATATATATATATATATATATACACACACACACACACAGTCAAACCTCGGTTTACAAGTGCCTTAGTTAACGAGTATTTTGATTTACAAGCAAAAAAAATCACAAAACATCCCTTGGTTTACGAGCGGTGACTCGGTATACGAGCATCCTGTTTGTACAAGTTTTTTTTCCGCCACCTCAGGGGTGGGAACACAGGCTGTATGGAGGCCGTCAGGGTCAAACGTGTGTTTCCCTCCGAGGAGGGACCACACACCCTTGCCGGGTGACAGCTCATGGAGGGGAGGGGAAGATACTGATAGACCGACTATCGGCTCATGTCAGCCTAGCCGACCAAGTTGGTCTTTCGACGAGGACTTGCGTGTTTTTTTTGTATAAGTTGAAGACGTGAACGTGGGTTCCCTTTGTTCACTGAAAGACGAGTTCTCAAAGAGGGGAACAATGGGAATAGTCTCAGCTAAGGGTTGCCACCTTGAGCTAAAAATAATAAAGAACACAACATCCCATTTTCCAATACAGAACGAATCCATATTTTAAAGAACGGGTGGCAACACTAAATTTTCTCTAGCCTGCCATAACTAACAGCCGCTGCTGGTGAATGCAGGAGGAAGGGGGTAGGGACATTATGACGCGTATTTAATATGTATTTCAAGCCAACCCTTGACAAACATAATTTAATAGACTGGTTTTGTGGTTCACCGAAAAATACGCTCACTGCGGTTTTAAAATACTGAATTTTATCTGTTTAACCATTCAGACATCCAAATATGGAGTAAATGGCATTCCGTATTTTAATGAAAGGGTAGCAGGTTAGCAACCCTAGTCTCAGTCCGTGTTTTAAACTCGTAGAGATAATATCCGTGCACTCTTGTATGATTGCATTTGTGATTTTGTGTGCGATCTTGGTGTTTTCAGCACTACAGTGTGTGTTGTTTGTGCTTTAACAATGTCCCCAAGAGAGATGGTTAAAAGGGATGGTGCTGCAAAGAGGAAAACAGGAACTAAAAATGACATACCAAATGTAGTTGAGACAGAAAGTACAGACTTAACAAAATTGGCAACCATTGTTTGAACTAATGTAACAGGGATGGGGGATCATATAAAGGGAGGAGAGCGAGATGGCTAGCTAATGCAAAGACCGGGTGCGGTCAGTTCAAAAACTATCCTCTGGCTGGGACCGTCGATGACGACCTCAAGAGAGTATACTGGCGCTACAGGCAGCACCTAAAAAAAAAAAAAAAATGAAGTTGAGGGGAAGGGGGGCCAGAGTCGGAGTTGTAACTTTAAAATTTCCCGGAGTCGGAAATATTTAACTCCGACTCCACACCCCTCGTCTCATCAGCTCTCCTCCTCATACTGATAGTCTTCTACCTCAAAAATTCTGCCGCCATGCTGCCTCTATTTCTATCTTCTATCGATATTTTCATGCTGACTGCTCTTCTGAACTTGCTAACTGAATGCCTCCCCACCTCCCAGGGCCTCGCCGCACACGACTCTCTATTCAAGCTCATCCCTTTACTGTCCAAATCCCTTACACACGAGTTAACTAGCATCTTCACTCTTCCATCCCTCACGTAGGTAAACTCTGGAACAATCTTCCTTCATCTGTATTTCCTGCCTACGACTTGAACTCTTTCAAGAAGGGGGTATCAGGACACCTCTCCTCCTGAAATTGACCTATCTTTCGACCACTCTTCTGAACACTTTATAGGTGCAGCGAGTAGCAGGCTTTTTTTTATTTTTTTATTATTGTTTCCTTTTTTTTGCCCTCGAGCTGTTTCCTCTGCCGTAAAAAAAAAGGGCTTTGTAGCTGGGTTGAGTGTAGGGAGGGGGGCCGCTCTTTACACCACGCCACCCACAACCTATGCAGTGTTCCAAACACAGGCCTGTTGCGAGATAAAAGTTATTGCACTGCATCACGTCACCATGGAAATGCCACATGATTTAGAGACTTCAGGATTGTGGCAGACTGAAGAGGAAGGATGGATAAATTAAATACCCATAAATTTATAGCTATTGGCTTAGGCAGAGCCGTGAAATTGATAACGAAAAATGAGCAATTTTCGGGAAAATGTCAGAACATTGCTGTATAGGGAGAACCAATTTCACATTACATCCCTACCCCTGAGGGGTTAAGATATATACTGGCTTTTAAACATTGTATGAAACCAAATTCACATGTTTTAAACATGTAAAATAAGTGGCACCCATACTGTAATTTTGTGCTATACCTATGTATTGCTGAGTCAAGAGCACACCTTCCCAACCACATATGGCCCATAGTACCGTCAGTGACGTTTCCCTAACCTTGCAGGTTTGCCAGATGAAAACCTTCCATGAAACCCACTCATCTGGTAACGCTACAATCTAGAACTTTCATATAAATGTTATTAATTGAAATACAAGCCCCGCACATTTTCGTCAGACTTATTTTCAACAAAGCAGCCTGATCGTTCCATAATCTTTAAAATAACTGGGATACATGAGATCACAGTTGTTGACTTCAATGCTCTTTGTAGTCATATATGGCTGTCTGCTTGTACGCAATATAACAAGAACAGTAGCTGCCTAGGAATAGATTTTTGCACCCTGTATGTAAGGGTTTGTGGCTAAAATCATGTGAAATATATACTACAGTGGGTTGGCAGCTTAAAAAGCCCGCCCATGAACATATGTTGTAAACATCCTGTGAACAAGAAATCTGTGTAACTTCCCTATATAAACCTTCCTTCCTTCTTCATATATGGTTATCATTTAATTGGTTAATTATTGGTGCTTCTTGGCAACAGTTATGGGCCAGAAACTGGTATATACGCGGCTCATGAGTAGGATAATCTGGCAACGGTGACCGTGGACCAACACCTCGTTAATTCGACTTCTCTCATCCATATTTCATACATGAGGTAAGTACTACATTGATAATCATCTCCTATGCGGGGCAGCACAGGAGATGATTATCGTTTCTGGCCCATAACTGTTGCCAAGAAGCACCAATAATTAACCAATTAAATGATAACCATATATGAAGGCAGTTTTTGGGTAAAAAATTGGCAAACATAAGAGGCAGACGTGGTGTTGCCGCTTCCTCCATGTGAAAAGGGTATAGCTCGAGCAATTGAATATTTCGCAGTTCTTCTACTTCCACTTGTGAATAAACAAAATCTAATTCTTATTCTGATAACATAATTCTCGCTCATACGTTTCACTTTAGAGAACATACTTTACGCTGTCAATAAACGTGACACCCTGCAGGAAAACATCACCCTATTTCTTCATTTCTACACTTAAGTCTTGTAAACGTGTTTGTATCTGAATATTTCCTTATATACGGGTCAAGGTGGACTGAAATTCATGTGTTATACGCCAATGAGAAAATACTAGCACTTCATTATGCATAAATGACGATATAATCCTTAATTATGTCCCAAGGGAAAGGTCCAAGGGAGGTCTCGAGGTACCTTGGATCTGCTAAGTTTTACTTGGAGGAAGATGTTGGGAGGCGGGAATATGGCTGCAAGCCTCTGAGGTCACACACACACACTAGACTGGGAAGATGCGAGGTAGGATAAAACAGACCACTAAAGATAAAACTAAGGTCCCAAATGGCAGCAGAAACTATACTAAATAGGTCATGGAAACTAAACAATTCTGAATGATATAAGCAAATATATATGAGGAGAAATATGTCAGAGGATGAAAAAATGAAAGTAAAGGAAATGATAAATGAAGTGAAAAAGAGAAATGATGAAAGATCAGTAGAAGAAAAGAAGAAATTTTTTTGGAGAATGAAGAACAAAAAACTGATGAAGTGGTGGATAGGAGGAGAAAAGAGGGAGTAAGGGTGTTGATAGAAAGGGGGAAAAAAGGGAGAAGGGAAGAAAGGTTTAAAGATTGTGTACACAAACACAGATGGTCTTGTATGAAAGAAAATTGAATTAACTGATTACATTTAACCCTTTAATGCCTGAATTATTTTCTCAATGAAAAAAAAAAATCTGATACTTCATGTTCATTTTGCTGCACTGTTGTCATATATATATATATATATATATATATATATATATATATATATATATATATATATATATATATATATATATATATATATATATATATATATATATATATATATAGTTCAATTTACATGGATTTTTCAAACGTGACAAAACGTCACTTGTTTTCGTGCATTTCAGGTCAGGTTGTTCCTTTCGGAACATGCATTTTGTATCTCTTAAATGTACAATATATATATATATATATATATATATATATATATATATATATATATATATATATATATATATATATATATATATATATATATATATATATATATATATATATATATCAGTGGTGGGCACCGATCACTTTTTTGCTGTTCCAATCCCCAATCATCCGATCACTTTGGGCAACTGATCCGATTCCGATCATCCAATCATTTTTTAAGTACTGTTTTTCCGATTGATCATTCCGATCATCCGATCATTAAAACTTATAATGATATTTATTTTATTTTTTTTAAATAATAATTAAAAAAAAAAATTAGGCATTCTTTACATTACGGACATGTTTCTGGTTCTGGGAAGAGCCTAGAAATGCATTGTGCCACGTACCAATGATAACGCAGTGCACATATTACGTCCTATAAATCGCTAGTTGACTGGATATTGGAGAGATATCACAAATATTTCTCATCTCACGGGGAGAAGCCACCATTAGCTCGTGACGTCATCAGGCTGAAGCGGAGTACAGCAGACGACAGTACTAGTGTTGTGTCCATTGTTTTTTTCATCAGCTATGGCCACTCCAGCTCCAAACTGCGCCCAACAGGTATAGGTGCTTACAGAACACCTTAAGAGTGTTGGAAATATGCTATATTATTAAAATGGGAGTGAAATCACCCGATTCGCCTCTGCTCTGCAGAAAATAGTTGAGTTCACGATTAAAAGTTAGTCCGAGGGGAAACTATAGAGAATAATCAAGGTTGAATTTATATTAGTATTATGGAAATTTACCTAGCCTAACCTAAAGAAAACAATGGCTCTGGAACGTCAGAGAGAATCAACGCCTGAAGATGAATAAGAAGAAAACGAATGCAGACCAATATTCTATAATCAGAGGACGTGACAGTAGAGAGAATAGTTGAGTTCACGATGAAAAGTTAGTCCGAGGGGAAACTAAAAAAATTACTGCAGGATTCACTAGCACAGACAGAAATATCTTACGTGGAGTACTTTTGTTCATATATATATACTCTTGCACATTGGCACGAATCACCAACGACTGCGGGTTATGTCTCCAGGCAATGCTAGCCACTAGAAACATACGCCACAACACGAAATCTCGGAGTAACACAAAGTTGGCGGCCTGCTGACTGCATCGTGACGTCACGACCAATCAGCACCTATTTCCAGGTCACGTGATTTTTCCTCAACTTTAATCCATATTTTATACCACATTTACTATTTTACATGAAGAAAAAATAGCACCATAGCTGAATTTAGGGCCTATTTTATCCATACAGACAGAATTTGAAATAAATATGTTGACCGGAAACATGTCCATTCTGGCGAGAGGTATTTTTGGGGCAGGAGGCGTGAACGTGGCAACATCAGCTGCGTGCTGCTCTCAGATCAAAGCTGAAAACGTTGAGGACAACGTTGAGTGAACTCGGGGCAACACTCATATGATGATTGATATTCTGAAACAGCACCCCTGCATCTGGCAGGTGAAAAATAAACATTACAAGAATAACAATGACTGGCGAGGCGGTGCAAGAGTCGCCTCGTGAGGCCTAGTGTGGACACAGCTTTCGAGTCGATAGATTACGTCACTATAGTAACGTATAGCCTAGTATTATTCACATGCATGAATTACTCTAGTTAGAAGGTAAAGCCTTAGATTATATAAAAATGCGTTTGTCCCTCACCAGGTACAGCGGTTAGTCGGTTTAAGTGGGTTAATTAATGGAGTGAGCGCCAAGTAAATAAAGCGACTTTGCGCCTGCGCGTTTCGTTCACGATACCTTACCAGGATTAAATAAATCAACGATCAATAATTATCGCTTAATATTATAAATAAATACGCTTACTGAAGAAACTATTTAGCACCTTGTATAAAAATAATTGTAAGAAGTGAGTAGTGAGGTTTCAAAATGTCTGCAGTCAGTTGTTGCCATGACAACGTTGACCACAATTTTTTTTCATGTGATCGGTGATCGGAAGCTAGTTTGTGAAGTTCCGATCTCCACAGTCTGATTACCTTTTACAAAGATGATCCAAGATTTGCATTCCGATCGCCAATTGCTGTTCCAATCAGATCGGAAGATTGGACGATCGAATTGATGATCGGATGTGCCCAGCTCTGATATATATATACAGTCACCCCCCGCCGTTCGCGGTCTCACCCATCGCGGTTTCGCGTATTCGCGGTCAACTAATTGTGACCCCCGGCTGCCCCAGTTTCACGTATCGCGGATGCATTGACGCTAAATAGGAAGGCAGAGTGGAGGGAGGGAGGCAGAGGAGGGGAAGGGAGAGAGGAGGAAGGCAGAGAGGAGGGGAGGAGGCAGAGGAGGAGGGGGAGGAGAGAAGAGGCAGGCGGGGCAATGGACGTTAAGGCGGTGTCACACTAGCACTTTTTCCGTCGATTAATGCCATTTCCGTCGATTTTTCATCGTTCATGAACTTATCATGAATTTGTCAGGCGATCAGGATCGTTTCCGCCTGCAAATTTCCGCCTTTGTTTACATTTCCAAGACCAAGACCGAGACTTTCATGGCTTCAACCTGTCTCAAACGCTCTCCTGCAGTGACAGCCTTCCTCATCCTGGTGTCACTTCTGGCAATAAGAGGTGTCACTAACTCCAGAAGTCTGTGGTACTGGCTCTTGTCCAACCTGATCCATTCTTCAGAGTCTCATGATCCTCTAAACTCAGCTCTTTTAACAGCCTGTGGTACACTTTCTCTTTCCGATGAGCCAACCATGCGCATCCATGCACGCTTTTTGGCTTGTTTAGCTCGTCTAAGTCTCACAATACACAGTATTAGGTTCAGAGCAGCGTATCTTTGCCGCAGCGTGGACTCCATGTTTGTTTACATTCCATGGTCTGTGCCGACGAAAGTTTCAGACGAAACACCGTTTGTGTGTGACAGGTCAAGAGCAAGATATCGACGATTTTCAGAAAACGACGGAAAAAGTTGACGGAAAAAGTGCTAGTGTGACACCGCCTTTAGGTTGCTCCTGAGTGACGCCACGGTTAGACTGTGACGCATGCTTTCCTATTGGCCAGCAGCTCACTCAGGCGACTGCTATTGGTCGAGATTTTCTCATAGCAACATTATCCTAAAAAAAAAATTAACGCCGCCACACTGCAGTGTTGCCAGATTGGGCTACTTATCGCAAATTGGGCTACTTTGGGAACGAAAAAACATGTTTTATATGACGTGTCAGAGGTGACTTCCCAAATGCATATTTTCCCATAGGGTTATAGTCCCGCCTCAGCGGTTTTAGCACAGATCGCTCAAGTCCGGAACGAAATACTGACGGCGGGGGATGACTATATATATATATATATATATATATATATATATATATATATATATATATATATATATATATATACAGTAAACCCTCAGTTATACAGGTGCACCGTATCCGACCTTGCCCGTATCCAGGAGTTTAAAAAACTATTTGATTTTTTCCAAAAACTTTTAAAAAATTGTCACACGCCGCAAAAAGGCATGTAAATTGCCCGGGCGCATATTTATGAAAGGTTGTGAGGTTTTTGTCCCGCAGAGGCTAGCCCCACCCCCTGTACTGATGTCACGTGTTGATATCTACTGATTGGCTGCTGCCTCCTTCCTTCCCCTCTCTGTCTCGACTCCCTGCCCCTCCAAGGATCATCCTTGTGCCCCTCTCCCTCCCTCCTCCAGCATATATTGTGACATTTGTGTGTTGTGTTTTTTGTGTTGCTCGATGAGTAGCTCCTCTTCGTCTTTTTCATTTTCCTATGGCCAATCTGCCTTTCTCTCTCTCTCTCTCTCTCTCTCTCTCTCTCTCTCTCTCTCTCTTAGATGCAGAGAGAGAGAATATGAGTTACAGTTGGTTGTAGCTGTGTCAGCTGCCAGTGACCTTGACAATCTCTCTCTCTCTCTCTCTCTCTCTCTCTCTCTCTCTCTCTGTTTTATGGCCTTTGTGTTTGTTTCCGAGGGGCTTCGTGGTGCAGTGGTTAGCATGCTCGGCTCACAACCGAGAGAGCCCGGGTTCGATTCATGGGTGGGTGGCTTTTCCTATACCCTACACCCTTGTCCACCCACCAGTAAATGGGTACCAGGTATTAATTGGAGGTTGTGTCCCATCTCCTGGGATCTGTTCCCTTCTCCTATAATTCCTTCCCCTTCTGTCTCTCTCCAGCATATGACCACAGATGTTGCACTGACTAAACGAAACTTTCCAACTTGTGTTTGTTTCTGGGTATATTCAAGTAGTTTACCTAGTTGTGAAATACAGGAAAAGAGCCGTACTAGGCTCGTGCTGTCCTGTCTCCATAACGCTTATTATCCAGTTTGGCTTTAAATTCATGAATCGTTTTTGCACACACAGTCTCCTCATCAAGTCCGTTCCATGTAGTTGTGCTTCTGTATGGAAAACTGTATTTCTTGATGTCTCTCCTACAGTCGCTCTTCAATTTCTTACTATTCCCTCCTGTCACACTTCTGTCACATACCACTGAGTCTTCCCTGTCCAATTTCTCCAATCCCTCTTGTATCCTGTACAATGCTATTAAGTCCCCTCTCTCTCTTCTTCTCTCCAGTGTTGTTAGTCCCAATTTCTCCAGTCTTTCTTCATAAGTATGTTCTCTCAGAGTTTCCAGTAATTTAGTCGCTGCTCTTTGTATTCTTTCCAACTTTCTAATTTCTTTCTTCAATCTAGGTGACCACACTAATGCTGCGTATTCCAGTCTTGGACATATCATCGATGTTATTAGTTTCTTCACCATTTCTTCATCTAAATATGTAAATGCTGCTTTTATGTTTCTAAGAAGATTGTATGTTTCCCCAGTTATCTGATTTATATGTTTTCCAAAGGATAACTTGTCTGTTATGATCACTCCCAGATCTTTTTCTTCATATTTTTTCATGATTCTTTCATTACTCAGAGAGTAGTTCCCAGATATTCGTCTACTGCTCTTACCAAACTCCATCACATTACACTCCTCTGTATTGAATGTCATTTCCCATTTGACGCCATTACCATAGCAACGATGAGGCTTAGTAAAAGGACGGCCTTTATCTCCACTCTTGGAGCACTGGCAGTTACTGTGGCAAGAATTTCTTTTACACTATGATTTTCAGAGTGTTGGCCCTGAGGGAGTAAGCCGTTTCAAAGGCTGTAGTTGGGACCGAAAGGGACAACTACCTCCCGAACCAAGACCAAGGGAGAAATCCCAAGCCACCTGTGACATCAAGACCAAGATCAAGATCATAGATACAGTGAACACTGCTCTCATTCACGTGGTATGCTCTCCTTATGGCAACGTAAATCATCCCCAAACGTAACTTCTCCTAAATCTGAATTCTTCTGCAAGGTGAACACCTATCTCGAATGCTTTGGGGTGCTTTCAGCAGGTGTTTTGGTAGAACAGTGTTGCCACTCATGCCAGGGCTACTTGGTGCGATTTAGCAGGAAATTTAAATATCCTAAAAATTCTTCTATGACAATCCGTATAAAACCCGAAACCGTACTATTTGAGGGAGTGTATATATCTATATATATATATATTTATATATATATATATATATATATATATATATATACAGTACTGTCTCCAAATTTGCAATAAATAGGTGGACGTTGCTGGTCGCAAACATTGAAATTGCAAACTTTGATCCATTATTCTATTGGGGAAAATTGAAAACCGTCGACTTCTTGCGCTTGGCCACACATCCGGGTGGCCAAGCACATGTGTGCGGACAGCCCTGGCCATGCGTTGGGCCCGAGTAGCTGGCGAGCGGCTGATGATGGTTATGGTGATGATGAGTGTCGGTGGTGTGGCCTTTGCATCGGCACCACCTGAACGCTGTGTTTGTTAGGGCCCGTGTGTGTGTGTGTGTGTGTGTTTGTGGCTGTGTTTGTTGTGGGTTTGGGTTTCTCATTTTGCCAGTTCTTGTTTTCCACATGTTGCACGGGACCCCCTTCCTTTCTTCCATATCTTCTTTTTGAAAAGGAAGAGATGGAAGAAAAAAAAAAGAGGTCCCGCACAACATGTGGAAGGTAGGAATTGGCAGATTGAGGAGCCTGGTCCCACGATGGGCACAGCCACACACGCACGGGCCCGATGAAGGTGCCGTCTGGGTGGCGCCGATGCCGGGGCCGCACCGCCAACATTCATCATCACCATCACCATCATCAGCCGCCCGTCAGCTGTTCGGGCCCGGCACACGGTCGGGGCTGCTCGCACACATGTGCCTGGCTGCCCGGATCCCACTCACCATGCTTCCCGCAGCCAGTGGAGAGGCCCAGGGGGTGGGTAAGAGTGAGAATGGGAATCAAGGACCACAACAAGGTGTGAAAAAACCGGTTTTAGCAGCCTTTTCCTTTTCCTTTCAGGTCATATCACAATTTCAGTTTTCAATAAAAAATCTAATTTTTGGGGTCCCTATCGCAAACTCAGTGAATCACAAACTTGAAACTCGCCATCCTGGAGACAGTACTGTATATATATATATATATATATATATATATATATATATATATATATATATATATATATATATATATATATATATATATATATATATAGATATATATATATATATATAGAGTAGAGCCCCACTTAGCGCGAGATCAATTTGCGCGCACCACAGTTAGCGCGAGCCACCATCTACCAAGAAAAATTAATTAGCGCGAAAGCCTCAGTTAGCGCGAGCAGCCACCATGACTGAATTTTTAAAATTGCGCCATGATGCTGAATGATGCTACTGTATATATATATATATATGTATATATATATATATATATATATATATATATATATATATATATATATATATATATATATATATATATGTATATATATATATACAGGTAACTCTTGATTTACGCGAGTTTGGTTTACACGTTTTTGAAATAACACGGGGTCCAAAATCAAAATAAATGTTTAATTTACACGTTTTTCACTTATACGAGATATTTTATGGAGTGGCCACCAGATGTCTCACACAACTGGACTCACACGGCGCCGCAGCCACACAGCTGAGCTCAGTTCTTCCCGCGCGCCACTTGAACAACAATACAATACCCACCCTGCCACACTACTCAACAATAGGTGTGCGCAGGTACCAATACCAGCTATACGGTACGGTACCGGTACCAGACTGCTCGGTACCGGTACCAATACTAGCCAGTCGCTCATGGTGTCCCTCATTTCTTCCTCACACGAGTGAGGCTGAGACCGAGTGCCTGAGTGGATATCTCGGTGATATGGATATTCTCTCTCTCTCTCTCTCTCTCTCTCTCTCTCTCTCTCTCCACTGAATGAAGTGAATATTATTTTTTTTTTCGATAGAAACCTACCTCTTGTTTGATTAACATTGTTTTTGATTTACGCGACCTCTTCAGGGACACAATACTCGCGTAAATCGAGTTACCTGTATACACACACACACACACACACATACATCTTACTGTTGAAATTTCATAGAAATAAGACACTCGGCCTCCTGCTATAGCCACCTCTTTTGTTGCTGTTATGTTGAATTCTGACTCCCTTTTTTTTCCCTTTTTTTCAGGCATGGCAGGAGGGCCGAGTGTCTCAATGGTTGTCATGTTGAGCTTTCTTTGACACACTCCTTCAGGGACAAACACATTCACCTCCCACACATGAGAAACAATCTTAACCCTTGGCAACAATGGACCGATGGTTTTGGTGTGACTCCAGTTTAGGCCCAGGTGAGGCTCTGGCTGCCTCAGCAAAGTCCATCCGGTTATATGATGGAGACAAGAAGACTGGATATGAAGACGGCCATCTTACTCTTACAAATCATCGACTGTTGTGGCGGCATGAGAGTCAGTCATCATCCTTGGGGCTGCCGCTGAATCTAGTGGTCCTAATTGAGGAGGAGGCTGGAGGGTTCACCTCCAGTCCAAAGCTTGTGCTGCACCTGGCCAGGCCCTCTCCTGGCCAGCCCTCTGGACCTGTTGCCACCAGCCAGGCCTCTTATGTAAGGCTCTCTTTTAAACATGGTGGTTGTAGTTCTTTTCAGCATGCCCTCCAAAAGGCTCTTGAGGCACGGGCTTGGGAAACTGCAGATACAGCACAGATTAGCAATAGCATGAAGCCTCCAGGGTCAAGGAAAATTCATACAGGTATCTTGGGCATTGAGAGAGCCATCCAAGCAAAGCAGGAAGAAGCAAACCAGAATATAAGTCGTGCCTTTGAAGACCTTCGGAACTTAATGGAGTTAGCCAAGGACATGGTCAGACTTTCACGTAACATTTCAAATAAGATCAAGGAACATTCAGTTTCTGCTGATGACACAACACAGTTCAGGTCATACCTCCTGAGTTTAGGCATTGATGACCCTGTGACAAGGGAGAAGTATGGCTCAGCAACGCAGTACCACCACCATCTGGCACGTGAGATTGCTGGGGCCTTAGAGGAGCCTGTGCAAGAGGCTGGAGGGGTAATGCTCCTTTCTGAAGTATATTGCAGGATCAACCGGGCACGTGGCCTCCAACTGCTTTCTCCAGAGGATGTTGTTCAAGCATGTAGTGTCATGCGGCACTTGGACCTACCTCTGAGCCTACATACTTTTGAATCAGGAGTCCAGGTGGTGCAAATAACAGGCTTAGATCAGGAAAAAGTGGTGAAAGACACAGCACATGTATTGGAGTGCCATAAAATAGATGGTGTGTCAGCTGGAGACTTAGCACGGGAGTGTGGTGTTCCTCTTTTGCTAGCAAGGGAGAGGCTGCTGCAGGCAGAACGGTGTGCCCAGGCTGTTAGAGATGAATCCAGTGAAGGACTGCGATTTTATCCCAATCTGTTTTTCTCTCGCTCATAGTCCAGGAGACCCTTCTTCCTTCAAGTTGATTCACCTCGCATCAAGCAGTTCATTCAGACTCAACAAGAAGATGAGCACTGCACATAACTCACTGCTACTCTATTGCTAATCAAATATCAGCAGTAGTCACAGATATAGCCTGATATCTTACCAGAAAATACAGAAATTACAAGTTTGCTGAAATGCCAGAAGCACTGCAGACTTTTTACTGTATCAGCTAAAAATCCCATCATTACTACAGTTGTGATAGAAAAGTATAGGTGTCATTTCTGCTATATGTATCAACTTGTTTGCTGCCTGTGAGTGTACAGTAGCTGATAATTACTTATCCTGACATTAGTGTTGATATAGACAGATTAGCTAAATGGTCAAGTGCCTTTTATTGATTACATTTCAGTTCAAAAAGTGATAACAAAATCCTCACCAGCCGAAGCAGTGATAATAATGATTTATTGGCTAAAATATAAATATTCAGTGTGCATTGGTCAAGCTGAAAAAAAAAATTATTGCTTGGATTTTTTTTTATTATTATTATTATTTATTTACTTTTTTTTTTTTTTTTTTTTTTTTTTAATGGAGCATATTCTAACTGCAAGCTATGAGAATGTTTCACGAACCTTCACAAAATGTTTTTTCTTTTGTCAGCACCACTTTAGTACAGTAAAATCTCACTTTTGGTGACTAATTGGTGCCAGAGAAAGCTCACTAAACTCAAATTTGAAAGTTCAAACAATAGGAAAAACATTAATTGGTAGCAGAACCCTCAGTCAACATATGTTTTAGTGTATTGGTGTTTTAAAACCTCATTTTTCTATCATTCATTATTGGATACCAAGAGATAATAAAAAGATGAGAGGAAAAAATAATATCTTTAATCTTCATCCTTTACTTAGTATGGTTCATGAGAGAAATGAGTGCTGGTAACCAAGTGGTGCCTCCTCTTACACCACCACTCTCACCCTGCTGTGGATCGACCCGTCTCCCTCCGTCATCACTACTCTTTGACCTTCATCTTTTATTTAGTTTGGTGTGTGCGAGAAATGAGTGCTATAGTCCGACACACATGTGAAGGCATACACAGCGCTGCCGCATCACCCCACTCTCTCATATGTCAGCTACTTACTATTTGAAATTGTGTATTAAATATTCTGTGTAGGTACATTACATATTGCTGTATAGTGCTATGAAAGGGTTGCTCTTTAGAATAATAGCAATAAATTGTATAAATTCCATTACACAGGACAAAGGTGCTCTCCAACATTTTCAGCGATCAAGGACACTATGTCACTTCCTCCTTCACCTCCATGTGCAATGACAGCTACTCCAACTCACTCTCATGTGCTCCACAGTCGAGCTTCACCTCTCAGCAAGGGGCAGGGTTGGAGGTGGGCCCTATAGTGTGTGTAAGTCTGTGCTCCAGGCTAGATTTGGCAATGCTGTGGCCATGGAACTTCTCGAGGGGCCCTGTACAATCTGCCTTCATAGCTGTGTCAGACTATAGTTACCAAAAGCCTCTTCTTACACCGCTGCTTTTACCCTCCCATGTGCCGACCTACATGCACTGAATATGTGGAGACGATGGCTGAGTGGATAGTGTGACGGCGCCATGTCCAGGATGATGCGGGTTTGTGTCACGCCTGGTACCACAAGCTGGGATTTTTCAGTCACCTTGAGTGGCCTAAGACTACCCACATGCTCTTCAGAAGACCACCTATCAACCCAGACTAGATTCTAGGGTCAAAGATGAGCTCCAGGGAGCAGCATATACCAATGCAAGATGGCGCCACTTTAAATACTTGTCTGCGCCACAACAGGCTGGGCCATGCCATCTGACCCCCAAGCAAGCCTTTTGGCACCATAGGTGAAAACATTAAAAAAAAAAAAAGCTTTCTCCTTGTACAAATAACAAAAAGTCAAACTCACTCATTTTGCTGGTCACATCAACAATATCCTCTATTAATTTATCGTCGCTATCAGTCATTATCGGACACATGAGATAATGCTGATGACCTATGCTGAAAATTTACCCCCAATACTAGTGATTTCTGCAAAACAAATAAGGCAAATTCATCATAAATCACCAGAAATTTAAATTTTGTCCTCACATTATGTAGAAGTGAGGAAGAAATAATCACTAGACCTCACAATGAAGACTGCTGCTGCCATTGACAATGACAACATTTGCTTGATTGGTGGCAGCAGCAGAGCCTGCCTTCCTAATTGTGGGCTCATGTGCTTATTTTTTTCCTCATTTCTCTGTATTGTGATGATAAAACTTTTATTTTGGATTTTAATTAGTTTACTATTAATTTGCATTATTTGTTTTGCAGGAATCTCTAGTTTTTGGGTAAATTTTTGGCATAGGTCATCAACATTTATCTCATGCTTCAGCCCTTTGATGCCATATTACACTCATTAGACCAGCGATTCCCAAATTTTTCAGGCCATGCACCACCATCCAGACTGTGACTTAAGTCTACGCACCCCTGCCAAGATGCAAGGAGTACTAAGGCCTTTAAATTTCATCCATTTGTTACAAATTTTGTGTATGTAAAATGTGAAACTCAGAGGGATAACTAACAAAATTGAATGAAAATATAAACTGCAGGCTGAGTCAGTGTGCTCAGAGCCTGGGTAGGTTTCAAACATAAGGTACAGTCAACTCAATTGAAGCATACAGCATTTGTTAGTCTTAACCCTTAGGCTGGGTTCACACGAGACACTTTTAGTGGTCAGTGGCCGCCACAAAATATGGTTGCCACGAAAAATGGTGGGTAGGTGCACCATGCACATGAGCCACTCGGTGGCAGCCACTAACGAGGTCAGTACGTAGAGGCAGCAGCTGTCTGTGCTCTCTTGGCAAAAAGCGCTGAAGAAAGTACTGCCATGGGTTCACCCCATATATACTTAGCCACAGACTTCTGCGTGTAGCATTCCACACATTATTTACAGAGCTAAAAGAACACGATAATTTTTTACTACTTCAGGAGGTCACAGGATAGGTTTAATCATCTTATGACAATAATTGGTCCACGTATAACACGGCAGGACATCAACATGAGGAATTGCGTCCCAGTAGAAGAGACTTGCGGTAATTTTAATATAAGACTGAACATGAAGATTATTAAGTCACATTAGATGTAATTTATTGACATAATTCAGCAGTCTTTGTGGTTACATAACATTTTCCCCTTTCTACTTCCGGGTAAATAAAACTACCACATTCAGTAATTAATCCATACCAGAATCAATTGATATGCAAAACTGTGAAATGAAATGAAACATTAGTTCTGAAAGCATATAAAAGCTTATCCATTATATCCTGAACACAAGTTATGTGTGAAGGTCATACTTATACATCATTATGACAATTAAAATTCAGGTGTTCAAGTGTCAAGACAGAGGGAAAGCGGCGGGTGGCAGGGTGGTGGCCACCGATAGTGGCTCGTGTGCACGCTGCCATTTGAAACAACGGTATCTATCCCTGGCCACAGTGGCGTGGTCGTAAAAATGGCTCCGCCACCCACAAAAAAGTGGCCTGTGTGCATGCACCCATGGAGATGTGTGTGTTCTATTTTGACCATTATTTTGTGGTGGCCAGTGACCACTAAAAAGTGGCCGTGTGAATCCAGCCTTAAGCTGCGGCATCCCTCTTCTGTGATTTGGCGATGAACTGCAGCGACCCTCAATTGATGTGCAATATTTAAACACGTACCTAAACTGGCAGGGTTGATGCATGTGGCTACAAATTGGGTGTATATTAGTACTATGTGGCATCTCTCATCCCAAATCCCTCCAACACTCCTACTGTGCACTGCGCAGTGTGCACGCACACACTGCTCTCAGCCACCATGGAACCCACGCGACGAAATCGCTCTTCCTCTCCCGTCCCGCTTCCCTCTGTTGCTGTTGTGCCCAATGTCAGTTCATCGCCCACCCAGTATTCTCTGAGGGCATACAGCAGCTCGGATGAGAATGACAAACCTCTAGCAAGGAAGATGGGCCCTCTGGCATGTCCTACCAAGAAAAGGGTGCACAGGGCTTTACCATTCTTCTCCCTGACCACCACAATGTGAATTATGCCCTGTCAATGCTTTTCTGACATTATATATTGCTTCCTAATTCGATGTCACTCCATACAAGTAGGCTACGTGCGAATCTCGGTGACCCATGCCTGTGTACAGTCACCTCTCGATTAACGCGAGGGTTATGTTCCTGGAGATGTCGCATTATTTAAAATTGCGTTATTTAAACATAATTTCCCCATAGGAAATAATGGTAATAGGGGGGGTTACGTTCCTGGACACTGGGAAAGTCTGCCTATTTTGGGGATTGTGTTACTTTAACCTTAAAAAACATTATTAATACATTAGTAGGTCACGAACACAACTAAAACACACATTCTCATTTTATTTAAATTTGTTCTTCAGCTGCGTCGGCCACACTCCCTCCTCAGCCCGCACTCCCTTCACCTCCACCACTCCGCCTCGCCTCCTTCCTCTTCCTTTGACTACCCATGCTATTGGTGACAAAGATAACTCCTTTGAGTTAAAGTTTTCTAAAGAAAGAATTGCTACATTACATTTCTAAGTCACTGACACAACAAAAACACGTCCTCACACTCATCATCACTTTGTTGATGCGTCACTGGTCATCGTCTGCCGAATCCTCACCCCGCTCTTCCTCCTCCCTCCTCACCCCGTCCTTCCACCTCCTGTGAGGAGGTGGAAGGACCTCTGCTATGACACCCAAGCATCCTTCCACCTCCTCACAGGAGGTGGAAGGACAGGGTGAGGAGGGAGGAGGGAGAGCGGGGTGAGGATTCGGCAGACGATGACGACGACCAGTGACTCATCAACAAAGTGATGGTGAGTGTGAGGACGCGTTTTTGTTGTGTCAGTTGTGTCAAATGTAATGTAGCAATTCTTTCTTTAGAAAACTTTAACTCAAAGGAGTTATCTTTGTCACCAATAGCATGTGAGTCACAGTGCCGGCTAGCTTCAGACTGAGGAGAAAGACGGCGTCTCCGCGCAGTGACGTCATCAATGAAACTTGTGTTAAATCGAACATATCGCGTTAGTTAAACGTATCTCCTTAGATATCAAGTGTTAAATAAAAAATGCGTTATTTAAACTCATGTTAATCAAGAGGTGACTGTAGATGAAATGAATATCACAGTACTTATAATTGCTGTAAAATATTGCTCTTAAGACCCCATGACATGTGAACCATGGATCATTCAACAGTCAAAACAACAAGGACAGTAAATGTAGCATGCGTGCATAAAAAAAAGCGGCAAATTTTGTGGTGGCCTGTGAGCGGAGGAACAAGGGAGGGAGCCCGCGGGAATGCCAGCTCGCGCTACAAAATACAATTTTGTGTGTTTTTTCAGCCTTCCCATATACTTTTGGCCAAAAATGTATATATTAGGGGGTGCGCTAAACTATTCCCTACACGCTGATAAGCATTACATCACATTCTATAGGACTCAATTTTTCATCTTTTCTTCCGCAGCACATTCTATCAACAGATTTCCTGAGCCACAGGCCACAGGTTAATATCAGTTAATGATGTGTTTGAAATTTTAAAAAGACTATAAAATCTGCAATGTAGCTTTGATAGACCAGTCTGCTTGCCCCCAAACTCAGGACCATCTACATTGATTTTCATTGTATTTTTAAAGGTATTATTCAGAAATTCTCTGACAGTATTGCTTTTTCCCACAAGTTCTTTTGTTTGTCCAGCACAAATTTTTTCCAACATGATGCAACCACTAACCAAATACCCACATTGGACACAAGGCTAATGTACTCTTCCACCTTTTATATTTTTCCTCTATAGTTCATGACATTATAACTATTTTACATCTATGCAACAGCCCCTAACTCAGATAATAATGATGTGTATGTGGGGCCCATGTCTAGCAATAACAAGAGATTAAAAAAGCATTGCTAGTTCTGAAATTGCTTGTTTGGGGGCAAACTTTAACCCCTCAGCGACGCAAAAGTTTTTCTTGGGTGATCTCCCATGATGCAAAATTCATCGAAAAATACACCTCGAAACTGAGGAAAAGTCATAAAAGATGTTTTATAGAAAATTTTCTAGCGCACCCTGCTGTGAAATCCGTTTCTTTTTAGGTTGTCACATTTGGCTGGAATTCCATGATTCCTGAAAAATTCCAACTTTTTACTGGTAGAACGTACAGAAAAAAATATTGAAGAAAAGTTGCTCATTTTATCACAATGGCGTCTGGAAAATATAGTTTATAATCTTTGACCTTGAAATTTACTGCCTACAGAGAGCTAAAGTTGTGGTAAAACTCAATAAATGATTTTGATAAATTTTTGTAGTATTTTTCATTCTGGAATGAATCTTATTGAATAAAAGTTGTAGAAAATAATCTGTATAACTCAACTGTGAAATCAGTTTATGATTTGGACTAACCGTTTGGCTGGAGTTCCATGATTCCCAAAATATTCCAACTTTTTGCTGGTGTAACGAATAGGAAAATTTATTGAAGAAACATTGCTCATTTTATCACAATGAAGTCTGGAAAATATAGTTTATAATCTTTGACTGGGAAATTTGCTGCCTACAGACAGCCAAAGTTGCAGTGAAATGCGAAAAAAATATTTTTTTCTTAGTTTTTCATTCTGGAAATAATCTCCTTGAATAAAAGTTGCAGAAAATCTTCCGTATAACTCAACTGTGAAATAAGATTATGATTTGGTCTGACCGTTTGGCTGGAATTCCATGATTCCAAAAAATTCCAAGTTTTTACTGGTGCGACATACAGGAAACTTATGTAAGAAAAGTTGCTCATTTTATCTTGATGGAGTCTGAAAAGTATAGTTTATAATCTTTTACCAGGAAAATTACTGCCTACAGAGAGCCAAATTTGCAGTGAAACTCGAAAAAAAATTTTTTGTAGTTTTTCAATCTTGAATTAATTTCATTGAATAAAAGTTGTAGAACATCATCCGTATAACTCAACTGTGAAATCAGATTATGATTTGGACTGACTGTTTGGCTGGGATTCCATGATTCCCACCAAAAATCCAACTTCTGCTTCCCACTCCTGTGAACACTCCTGTGAACATGATATTGGTTCACCAAGAACATCAGGTAAATCAGTGGAGGTGTCAAGACTATGCCCAGTACGCACACAACGAGCAGAAACAAAAGGTAGACCACCAAAACAAATCGGCTGAGGGAACATAATCGCTCTGCAGACGCCATGATGCATAGGCAGGAACTGTAGACTACTTTTAGCACGGAGCTGTCTAAGGGGCAAAAGAGGTGCCAGTTTGTCAGTTAGGATCAACATATACATTGTTATGTGTGCCATTCAATTTCCAGAGAGCTTCTCGTTTTCCGGCGCTGGTGTCATGCTCGTCTCCCACGTCAGAAAAAAATTATATGACGCCAGCGTCATAGTCGTCGCAAAGGGGTTAAATAGTAAACAATAAAAATGTATGTACTGGAACTCTTCAGGAGTTAAAAAAATTTGCTCAGTTTTACCTGCTTCTAACAACTAAATTTACATTTATACATAAGCATAACTACTAATAGAGAAAGATAAGAAAACTCGCCATTAAATGCTTTGAATAGGGGTGCACTGGCTTCCCTCACTGCCGCTACCACCATCGCCGCTGTCCAGCACAACCAGATGCACAGCGGCCTCCCTCAGCAACTCACTCTTCTCATTTTGCAGCAGTTCGTGATAATTGAACCCAGCAGAGTCCTCAGGGTTAACAGGGCTGAGCAGGGCAACATGGGCAATGTCACACAACTGCATTCAGTTAATCTCTGGGTGGGGGGATTAGCCAAACAGAACAGTGGATCAGCTGATCACAACTAGAATGGTGTCCAATACAAGATCTCCCTCATAATATTCCCTTAGCAGCTTTTATAGATGACCCTTTCCTGGAACTAGAATCAAAGTCAAACAAAACATCATTAGAAGGTAAGAAGATGCATAAAAGGTGACACTGGCCACATTCATGACTACGTCGTCTGATTTGGTTATAAACAGCTGTTTGCTAGTGGTAACAAGTTTTATGTACATGGGCCCTGAAATCCCTGACTTGGCTGCTGTACCATTAGAATTGGTAGATAATTAAATGCAAAATAAGTAAGTACTATAATTTTAATTTTAACATTATATTGTAATTTGAAATTATTATGCAGCCCCCAATTTTTTTACCACGAGCCACCACTGCACCAGGGGGTGGATCGCTTCACTCACCAATTGCCTCCACCCCTGACGTGTTACCCATTTACGTTTGACGTTTGGTAGATAATTTGTGTATTTAGGGTAACACATGCATTGGTTGTTAACCCTTTCCTTGCGCACGGTGCGGATGCGACTATTCCCTCAGGCGCAGTCGGGCAGCCCAATGGGGGGTCTCTTTTTAACCTCTGTATCTCAAAAACTATTCACCACAGCTAAAAAACAAAAACACCATTGGAAAGAGGAGGTCCAGATCTATAGGAGTTGGTTATGTATGCCTCTCTTGCGAACGTACATGCACGTTCAGGGAGTGTTGAATGTTAACACTTATGTCGGTGCGTGCGGGATGATCAGCCATATTGAGGGAACTGCGGACATCTCTCCTTCAGATTCTGGCAAGGGAGTATTGCCAACTGCAATATTTACAACTATTTGGTCAAAGAATCAGTCAGGTGATAGGTGAAGCTATGCAAAAATGCCGCTATATTGGGCAAGAACATCCACCAGTTACTCATCCGTAGATTTGCCGCGCTGGGCTGATGTGATTTTCCACCAAATTTAGTGAAGAACCCACTCATTGGCAATCCTGTGTTGTGAGAATTAGTGTTGGAACACTCTCATACGCGGGAGATTTGAGTGCGGGTGGAGCTCACAGTGAGCGTTTAGCACCACCAGCAAATACGCCTAACACTCGCTGCAAGCGTTTAGCAATGAAAGGGTTAATGGTATTCAGGCTCACACTGTTACCTCACTGTCTGGGCCGGAGTCACAGTTGCTTGCACCTCTGTTGATTGAAGTTGGTGAAATAACAAAAAGGCCTTACCATAAGTTGTGAATTGGAAGTGATGTAGATATGGCCGAGCGGATTGGCTTGATTCACTCTGAGATTTTGTTTCTTTTCTCTCTCTCACTGGTACATAAAACTTAAGTGGTTGTTTTGTATATTCTTGTATTTACAGTCTTAAAGTAAATACAGTTTGTTAGCGGTCACACTGAATAGAGGGAGTCACACCCGAAAGCAGCGCACACATCTTTGTCATCTGCTTCCTCCCCACTTTCTCTCCGGCTCCTGGTGCTGCCCGCTGCTTTTATCTGCATCGTTTGTTCGCCGAAGTATCAACCTTCCGGTGTCAATGATGCAGATTCACCGGAACTTTCAATCTTCTGGCATCAACACTACGGATTCTAGTATCAGCAACACACTCTTTCACGGCATAAACAGCTACATGTCCAATGACACCCTGTGGCATAATCCTGAGCTGGTGTTTCGACACATACATTCATGTGTACATGATATTATATACATTAGTGCCTTACAGACGGTCCCTGCGAGCAAGCCTCCACACAACTACCCTTCCCATTCCAAGCCCCTCTAAGGATCTATCAGCTTGCCCCAGCCATGCTTACAGCCCCACGGATATCTGAAAGATTTTATCACATCTTTTATCACGAGGGACCACGGACACCTCTCAGACATATGCATTCTTTTCCTCATAGCTCACAAGATATTTTTCAAATCGAATTGATTTCATGGTATGAGCAAGTTTAATAAATTTGGCACACAATACACTACTTGGCAACTCTTACATGACTTTTAGGCGGTGTGGAACAAAAACCACCATATTTAGCCTGGTCATGTCTGACACTGGCCCGTTATGCCGCTTTGTACACCACATTATGTCCACTGCAGAGGCAGTATGACATAATAGATTACTATGGAAATTGGAACATAGAGGAGGAGTGGGGGAAAGCATAAGAAAATGAATGAGGGAGTACTTGATGAACAGAGAAATGGGAACAGTGGTGTGGGACAAAGTCAGAGTGGAGAACAGCGATGAGTGGAGTGCTACAGGGCTCAGTGCTGTCACCAATAATATTCTTAATATACATTAATGATATGCCGAAGAAAGTGTCTAGTTATAGGAGTTTGTTTGCAGGTGATGCCAAGCTCCTGAGAAGCACAAAGGAAAAAGATTGTGAGAGGCTTCAAAATGACTTAGGTATATGTGATACTTGAATTGAGTAAGCAGTGGGAAATGGAATTCAACACAAAGAAATACCATATAATGAGCATGGGAAAGAGTAAGAACAGACCACTGGGAACATAACAAAGATGGTTGAGATGGATATAGATTCAGTAAACAATGAAAGGGACCTTGGAGTGATTGTTCAAGATATATTGACCCATAATAAGCACATATATAGAATATTTGAAGACACATATAGTCTGTTACAAACATTAGAATGGCATTTCATTATATTTGCAGAGACTTACATAGAAAATCAGACAACACAGACCCCATGTTCCAGACTAGGTGATCTGTCCTTAAACCTACTGTAAGTGATTCTACATTAATCAGATAGCTCCAAAACTTTGCATTTCTGCTTTAGGTAATATTAAGTTGAAGGAAGTGTCGGTCGAGCTTCTATTTTAAAGGAGTCAGTTGTGTTACACTGGACCACTGAAGGTGGGAGCTTATTCCATTCTTGCACTACAATGTTGGTGAAGAAAAATTTGGTGCAGTCTGAATTTACTTGTTCGCAAAGTGTCATCGATCATAAACAATTTTGATTTGTCAACATTCATAAAGCCATTAAGTACACTCGGCCCGCGATTTAACGGATTTCGGATTTAACGGACCACAAAATCTCAACGGACAAATACCCAGTGTCCCTAAAGTAATAACAATATCACTGAAGTGATATTTTTCATCAAAACTGTTTGCATCGCCTTCCTTAAGGAGGTGAAGCCCCCTCCCCCCTCCCGTTAGGTAGATTAGGTTAAGTTAGGTTTGGTTAAATTTATTTGGCTCGCGGTTTGGGGCGGCGAAAATACAAAGCGCGGGACGGGACATGGCGGCGGAGTGTGTGGTCAAATTCGTTGGCCTGTGTTGCGAGAAATACACTCGTCCCTCAAATAGTACGATGGTTAGGGACCCAGGACCCCGTACTATTTGAAAATCCGTATAAAATTAGTGCCCCCCTAGAAACACTTCCGGGCACTCCTACGGGTCCTGCCTGGCTCAGCTGTTACCCACGGGCTCAAGGTGCCAGTTATGCATTTTCTGCTGCAGTCACACTGTGTCAGTCACACAGTCATGCTGGGGAGGTCGAGGGGGGCGAAGCCCCCCTGTTAGAGGTCAGGTTATTTAAAGTTCGGTTGAAGTAGTTTAGATATGCATCCCTTAACTATATATGTAATATGAAGGCATAATGTCGTATTTTGGAGGCGCAGAGTCAATCTCCACAATTACTGTTTCATATCTATTTCAAGTATGATTTAGAGAGCAATAGAAACTGTGGTAGAGAGTAATAGAGTGTGTGTGTATAACATGGCTCGCTCGCTGATAATGTGGAAGGGGGTGCTGCCAGGATGGCTCAGTTGCCCAGCGTAGTAACACTACAGCAGAAATTGCATAACTGGCAACTTTGGTTGGCAAGTAGAAGCTGAGCCAGGCGGGACCCGTAATTTTTTTTTTTTTCTTTTTTTTTTTTTTTTTTTACAGCAGAGGAGACACTGCAAGGGCATAAAAAAAAAGAAAACAATAATGAAAAAAAAGCCCGCTACTTACTGCTCCCAAATAGAGCAGAGTGGCCTAAAAACAAAATCAATTTCGGGAGGAGAGGTGTCCTGATACCCTCCTCTTGAAAGAGTTCAAGTCGTAGGCAGGAGGAAATAGAGATGAGGGAAGATTGTTCCAGAGTTTACCAGCGTGAGGGATGAAAGAGTGAAGATGCTGGTTAACTCTTGCATAAGGGGTTTGGACAGTATAGGGATGAGCTTGATCAGAAAGTCGTGTGAGGCGAGGCCGCAGAAGGGGGAGGAGGCATGCAGTTAGCAAGTTCAGAAAAGCAGTCAGCGTGAAAACATCGATAGAAGATAGAAAGAGAGGCAATATTGCAACGGAATTTAAGAGGTAAACTATCAGTAAGAGGAGGAGAGCTGATGAGACAAAGAGTCTTAGACTCCACTCCGTCCAGAAGAGCTGTGTGAGTGGAGCCCCCCCCACACGTGAGATGCATACTCCATATGAGGGCGGACAAGGCCCCTGTATATGGATAGCAACTGCGCGGGGGAGATGAACTGGCGGAGACGATACAGAATGCCCAACCTCGAGGAAACTGATTTAGTGAGAGAGGAGATGTGAAGTTTCCAGTTAAGATTTTGAGTTAAGGATAGACCAAGGATGTTTAGTGTTGAAGATGGTGACAGCTGAATGTTGTCGAAGAATAGGGGATAGGTGTTTGGAAGATTGTGTTGAGTTGATAGGTGGAGAAATTGAGTTTTTGAGGCATTGAAGGACACAAGGTTCCTTCTACCCCAATCGGAAATGGTGACAAGGTCTGAGGTTAAGCGTTCTGCAGCCTCCAGTCTGGAGTCACGTACTACCTGTTGTGATGGTCTTCTGTTGAAAGAAGTTGAATAATGCAGAATGGAGTCATCGGCGTATGAGTGGACAGGACAGTTTGTTATGGAAAGAAGGTCATTGATGAATAACAGGAAGAGAGTGGGTGATAGGACAGAGCCCTGTGGAACACCACTGTTGATAGGTTTAGGTGAAGAACAGTGACCATCTACCACCGCAGAGATAGAACGGCCAGAAAGGAAACTGGAGATAAAGGAACAGAGAGAAGGATAGAATCCGAAAGAGGGCAGTTTAGAAAGCAAAGACTGGTGCCAGACTCTATCGAAGGCTTTTGATATGTCTAGCGCAACTGAGAAAGTTTCACCGAAACGGCTAAGAGAGGATGACCAAGAGTCAGTTAAGAGAGCAAGAAGATCGCCAGTAGAACGCCCCTTATGGAACTCATACTGGCGATCTGATAGAAGGTTAGAAGTGGAAAGGTGCTTTTGAATCTTCCGGTTAAGGATTGATTCAAAAGCTTTAGATAGACAGGAAAGCTAAAGGGCGGTAGTTTGAGGGATTGGAACGGTCACCCTTCTTAGGCACAGGCTGTACGAAGGCATACTTCCAGCAGTAAGGAAAGGTAGATGTTGATAGGCAGAGACAATAGAGTTTGACCAGGCAGGGTGTCAGCACGGAAGCACAGTTTTTAAGGACAATAGGAGGCACTCCATCAGGTCCATAAGC